>NC_036853.1:45863279-45984227 GCF_002910315.2 Salvelinus sp. IW2-2015
CACTAGAGAACGAGAGAGAGAGCAGCAGAGAAGAGAGCAGAGAATTGAGAAGAGGACACGAGAGAAGATGAATGAGAGAGAGTGACGCAGAAAAGAATACCGAGCCACACCAACCACCTCCTCTAATACCACCCCCAGTTACATAAATCCCTCCATTGTCTGTTTGGCCTGATGACTGCCCTAAGCCATTTCCTCTTCTTCAATTATTTCCAGACAGAATAGGTGTGTGACCACACTCGCATGGAGAAATGAAGGAGAATGAGTAGAGGGGTAGACAGAGACAGAAAGAATAAGGTAGGGGAGAGGGACAGAGAGAAAAGAGAGAGAGTGGAGATAGAATTGAAGGGGAGTTAGACAGGGACAGTGTGTGGAGAGAGGAGAGGATGAGGAGAAGTTATAGAGTGAATGATGCCACACGTCGGATATGCATAAAGCTCTACCCTCGCACCTTGTCCTCCTTCCCGACTGTTCCTCTGCCTGGTCCCTGATGAGAGAGGAGTAAGAAGAGAGACGAGATTGTATCGCACGCGATGGCTGGAGAGAGAATGAGAGAGGCAGGGAAAAACTACTCCTAGCGCCTCTCTCTCTATCTCTCTTTCTCTTGCCCCAAGAGAAGACATGACTTATTATAGAGGACAGATGACCAAGGGTTCACAAAACCAGGGGCAAGACAACGGCACACAAACCTTTTATCAATCTGACAGGCTGAATAACGTGGCTTGGAGAGATGGGGGAGGGGGGACATCTATAGGCACTGCTCTGGCCACAGCATGGTAGAGAATGAGACTGGGAATAGTTGTGGGTAGTTGTGGGTATTGGTAACCATTAAGAGAGCAGTGCCACGTTAGATTGGTATAGATGTGTAGGGGTCTCGTGTTCCTTGAGTGTTGCCTCTGGGCGAGGTCAATCAAGCCAAACAATAAGGTGTGGTTGAGGTTAGGTGTAGGAAGGAAGGAAGGAACAATAGATTTTCAAATTATTCACAAAGGGCCCTGGAAACAAATCATCTATCACCTAGATTTCCCCTGTCCCGTGTTTTCAAACCAGTGAAGCAACTGAAGGAGAAGACATTAGGAAGTTACTTCAGACTTTTGAGATCCCTCCCTCCCCTAAAAAAACAACAACAGTATTAGGCTTTGACGTCGTCCTGGAACGAGAACAAAAGTAGGGAAGACACAGCACGTTGCTCATCCTCCGAAGAAGGTATCTTCCCCAAACACAAATGGTTTTTTTCAATTGCTTGTCACGATTCCCATCCGGCAAGCAGAAAACACAATTATCTACAGTTGTCACGACGGCATAACCCTAGGACTYATCTTTGGCTGCGACGCTGTAATCACATGAGCCACTGGAGGCAGGAAGTGTCTGCTTTGGGGAATGCCCCAAATGGCACCCTATTCCCTACATAGTGCAAGGACAAGGACGGCTCATATAGTCTGGTCAAAAGTAGTGCACTATGTAGGGTATAGGGTACCATTTGGAATGCAAAGCATTGCATTTGATAGAATGTGTATATACAGTGCCTTCAGAAMGTATTCACAAGCTTTGTTGTGTTATAAGGTGTGAATAAAATTGATTTGTCTTTTTTATATCTTTCTACACAAGATTCTCTGTGAAGTCAAAGTGGAAGAAAAATTATAATATTTGTACAAGAATGTAAARAAAATCTTAATTATATAAGTATTTAAACCTTGAGTCAATACATTTTATAATCACCTATGACTGTCTTTCTGGGTAAGTCTCTAAGAGCTTTGCACACCTGGTTTGTATACTATTTGTACATATATATAYWTTTTTTTATTCTTTAAGCTCTCTCAAGTTGGTTGTTGATCATTGCTAGACAGCCATTGTCAAGTCTTGCCATAGATTTTCAAGCTGATTTAAGTCAAAACTGTAACTAGGCCACTTAGGAACATTCAATGTAGTCTTGGTAAGCAACTCCAGTGTACACTGAGTGTACAAAACATTAGGAACACATTCCTAATGTTAAGTTGCACCCCTTTTTTCCCTCCTTCTTGTAATCATGGTTCCGGCATCACTGGTGTAACCTATATTATGCAGTACAATTCCTGCTTAYACCTTCTTGCCTTTTGCCTAGTCCTGTATTAACAGGAGGAAAGGAAGGAAGGAAGGAACAAACAAACAAACAAAAAAAGTAACAAACTAGCAGATTAATGTGTCTGTGTGTGAGAGAGAGAGAGAGAGATGGATAAATGGTGCGTGACAATCACGGCTAGTGGCAGAAGTGAGGTAGTTTTCAACATGGAAAGCTGATGCCTGCCAAAAACATTTGAAACAGTGTTTTAATGACTGAGTGTGGGTTCCCTGTTGCTAAGTGGTGCAACCGTTTTTATTAAGTGGGTTAGTGTGTGTGTGTGTGTGTTTGTTTGTGCGTGCGTGTGAGCTTAGTACAACTGTATTACCCTATAATCAAATCTTTCTGATTGGGTCACTTCCTTCCCTTCCTTTGGAAAATGCATCTTCTCACTTAAACTGAGATACGGCCACAGGTTGGAGAATGTCAGTCAGGTTATGACGTTTGTGGTAATGGCCGTCTATACAGTGGACGGCCAAAAAGTATTTAGTCAGCCACCAATTGTGCAAGTTCTCCCACTTAAAAAGATGAAGGGTATATAACAAAGTATTGAGATAAACTTTTGTTATTGACCAAATACCAAATAATTGACAAAATACTTCCACCATAATTTGCAAATAAATTCCTTAAAAATCCTACAATGTGATCTTCTGGAATTTTTTTTCTCATTTTGTCTGTCATAGTTGAAGTGTACCTATGATGACAATTACAGACCTCTCTCATCTTTTTAAGTGGGAGAACTTGCACAATTGGTGGCTGACTAAATACTTTTGTATGTCTGCCAAAGCCTATCAGACACAAGTCTCAGAGAGGACCCAGACAGACACTCATCACTAACATCTACAACCTTAACCAACACCACTTGGCGTGCCGTGCCCTTCAAAGACCATTAGCCCATCACAGGGAGCAACGACACACACACACGCACACACACACAGCAATGCCTAGTTAAATAATGGTTAAATATATATATATTTTTTTAAATGCCTAGGAGGTGGGCCAACACATAGATGTTAGCAAACTGGCATGGTGGACAAATCTGCCGTTCTGCCCTGCTCCCCAGGCACCGATGGTGTGGAATGCGATTAAGGCAGCCCCCTGCACTTCTCTGATCCAGAGTGGTGAACGCATTCAGTTGTGCAACTGACTAGGTTTGTGTTCCCTTTCTCTTTCCTTTTCATTCGATCAACCCCTCAGCCCCCTACTGGGTACCAGTGCTGAGATGCTATTCYAGCGAAAGCCATTAGCGAAAGCGAAGCCCTCAAGCACAGATCTAGGATCAGCTTACCCTCCTACAAATCCTACAGCTAACCATCAAGGGGTAGAAGGCAATCCTGACTTTTGAATCAGCGACTAAGGGCAACTTCACCCTACTTWATTTCAGAGGCGTTATGCCCGTAGGTAAGAGGCATCATGGATTTGTTCTGTTTTCGAAATATAAATATATATATATATATATATTAGAATTTTTCTTTGTAATACTACTAGCCACTTGCCAATTTTATTAAGTTGGCTTTAACTAGCCCAGATAGGTTACCAGTCTCCCAACCTCACAACTAGCTACCAAGAAGCCATTTTAGGCTACCATTCAAGTTAGAGAAGCTAGCTTGTCTAACCATCTTAGCTGGCATGCCTGCTGACAAGGTTGGTAGACATTAGAAAAGAAAGCAATAACTAAATGCACTGAATACGACTTACAGTCCTTTCAATCTTTTACTTAGATTTTGGCAGAGATGCAGAGAAGCATATTTCATTTCTTTCAAAAAAAAGACCCACCAATCAGGCGGATACAGACAGCTCAAKAGGTATGCATAGATATGCAGAAAAATAGACATTTTGTTTTACATAGAAATATGCATATTGATTTATGGCAGTTTCAAGTGTTTTGACATTTTTTATTTCTCCAATTTACGGACGGGGTGCCTTGCCCTGCTACGGACCACCCCCCACCCATCCTCACTTACCTTGTACTCCTTCAGATTTTAGGGATGCATGACACCCCAGCTTAACCCCGTTCTTATCCTCCTAGCCTAGCCTGCCACTGTTACGTATCCCACCTAGCCCATCACTGTTACGTATCCCACCTAGCCTGCCACTGTTACGTATCCCACCTAGCCCATCACTGTTACGTATCCCACCTAGCCCATCACTGTTACATATCCCACCAAACCACAGCAATATTTCATAAGGACGACAGGGCTGTTGACAATGTGTTAGATAAGGGATCATCGGGCGTCTAATTCTACCTCACAGTAAGTACACTTGCGGGGTGAAAATGTATGCACATTTTTGATAACAGCTGTTATCAACAGCTGTTATTTACCTAACGAGTTATGTAAAAGTTTTTTTTTTTTAGGTGCGTGTGTGTGTGTGAGTGAGAGATGGAAACATCAAACGCTGATACTGGACTTGAAATGTCTGCTGAAAACATTTGAAACTGTCTTTTAATTAAATATTCAGTGTAACTTTTAAAATGTTTTATTTCACCTTTATTTAACCAGGTAGGCCAGTTGAGAACAAGTTCWMATTTACAACTGCGACCTGGCCAAGATAAAGCAAAGCAGTTCGACACAAACAACAAGAGAGTTACAGATGGAATAAACAAACGTACCGTCAATAACACAATAGGAAAGTCTATATACAGTGTGTGCAAATGAGGTAAGATTAGGGAGGTAAGGCAATAGCATTTTAATGMGCGAGCGTTGCAAAATAAATGTACACATACAGYTGAAGTCGGAAGTTTACATACACCTTAGCCAATTACATTTAAACTCAGTTTTTCACAATTCCTGACATTTAATCCGAGTAAAAAGTCCCTGTCTTAGGTCAGTTAGGATCACCTCTTTGTTTTTAGAATGTGAAATGTCAGAATAATAGCAGAGAGAATGATTCATTTCAGCTTTTATTTCTTTCATCACATTCCCAGTGGGTCAGAAGTTTACATACACTCAAATAGTATTTGGTAGCATTGCATTTAGATTGTTTAACTTGGATCAAATGTTTCGAGGAGCCCTTCCACAACTTCCCACAATAAGTTGGGTGAATTGTGGCCTATTCTCTCTGACAGAGCTGGTGTAACTGAGTCAGGTTTGTAGGCCTCCTTGCTCGCACACACTTTTTCAGTTATGCCCACAAATTTTCTATGGGATTGAGGTCAGGGCTTTGTGATGGCCACTCCAACACCTTCACTTTGTTGTCCTTAAGCCATTTTGCCACAACTTTAGAAGTATGCTTGGGGATTGTCCATTTGGAAGACCAATTTGCCGACCAAGCTTTAAACTTTCTGACTGATGTCTTGATATGTTTCTTCAATATATCCACATAATTTTCCTACCTCATGAGCCATCTATTTGTTAAGCGCACAAGTCCCTCTGCAGCAAAACACTCCCACAACATGATGCTGCCACCCCCGTGCTTCACGTTTTGGATGGTGTTCTTCGGCTTGCAAGCCTCCCCCCTTTTCCTCAAAACATATCGATGGTCATTATGGCCAAACAGTTCTATTGTTGTTTCATCAGACCAGAGGACATTTCTCCAAAAGTACAATCTTTGTCCCAATGTACAGTTGCAAAACTGTAGTGTGGCTTTTTATGGGGTTTTTGGAGCAGTGGCTTCTTCCTTGCTGAGCGGCCTTTCAGGTTATGTCGATATAGGACTCGTTTTACTGTGGATATAGACACTTTTTACCTGTTTCCTCCAGCATCTTCACAAGGTCCTTTGCTGTTGTTCTGGATTGATTTTCACTTTTCGCGCAAAGTACGTTCATCTCTAGGAGACAGAGGAATTTCCAAGCTGTTTAAGGCACAGTCAACATAGTGTATGTAAACTTCTGACCCACTGGATTGTGATACAGTGAATAATAAGTGAAATAACATGTTTGTAAACAATTGTTTGCAAAAATTACTTGTCGTGCATAAAGTAGATGTCCTAACCGACTTGCCAAAACATAGTTTGTTAACAAGAAATTTGTGGAGTGGTGAAAAACTAGTTTGAATGACTCCAACCTAAGTGTATGTAAGCTTCCGTCTTCAACTGTAATGTTATTCAATCATTAAATCACACCGCTCGCATGCATCAAGTCCCGCCTCTCCCATCTCCTCATTGGTTTTAGGAACATATACCCACGTGGATGATTGAAAGATGAACTGAAGTCCACGCTCCAGTTCAGTTTGGTGGTGGTAATGTCCCTTAAAGTTGGTTGCCAACCACCATATTAAGTCCAAAGAAGAAGAAGAAGCCTGAAGGAGGAGAGATTATTGAAGGAACCCGGTTTACCCTTTTATCTGTGGATGAATTGTCAGAGTAGAGGACCTTGTGCATTTCAGGTAAATTAACAACCCAATGTTTGTATACCAGGACAAATTAGCTAGCAACWGCAAGCTASCTTGTTAAATTGCCATAAATGGTTCATGCTTTTTTGACCTGTACCGAAATTAATATAGTTGGTTCAGAGTTTGTTTTGATATTTCAASCTGCRTGTCCTGATCACGTCTGGTGTGGRTRGACAAAATCAACATGCGCGCGAGTGGTGTGGTCAGCATGWTAGCTGKGATAGACTGTAACATGTAKATTTATATTTTCAGACATTGATTATACTGTATGCTACCTTAGAATAGGTTAAACGTTGCATGTTGATATTCAATTAACCCACTTTATGGCAAGTGAAGTCAATGACAAGACGATTTTATCCTGAAGTGGTCAATCGTTGCTTGGTAACGATTGCTGCAAACATTTTCTCATAAAAAATCTACTGAAATCTGCTGAAATCAATGTTTTTTTTTAATGTGCTCACTCAAACTCTGTGACATAGACAAGTTAAGGTGTGGCAGGTTTTAGTAGTCTAATGGGATGTTGCATTTTTTTTGTAATTGCTAAGTATATAGATGGAAATATACTGGACAAAAATATAAACGCAATATGCTTAACTTGTAACTCAATGAGTTACAGTTCCTATAGGGATATCAGTCAATTGAAAAAAATGCATTAGGGCTTAATCTATGAATTTCACAGGACTGGTCTCGGGCACAGCCATGGGTGGGCCTGGGAGGACATAGGCCCACCCACTGGGGAGCCAGGCCCAGCCAATCAGAATATGTTTTTTTGCCACATAAGGGCTTTATTAATAAAGACAGAAATACTCCTCAGTTTCATCAGCTGTGGCTGGTCTCGCAGGTGAAGAAGCTGGATGTGGAGGCCCTGGGCTKGCGTGGTTACACGTGGTCTGTGGTTGTGAGACTGGTTGGACGTACTGCCAAATTCTCTAAAAGGACATTGGAGGGGGCTCACGGTAGAGAAATGAACATTCAATTCTCTGGTAACAGCTCTGGTGGACATTTCTGCTGTCAGCATGCCAATTGCATGCTCCCTCAAAACTTGAGACATCTGTGGAATTGTGTTGTGTCACAAAACAGCATATTTTAGTGGCCTTTTATTGTCCTCAGCACAAGGTGCACCTGTGTAATGATCATGCTGTTTAATCAGTTTCTTGATATGCCACAGCTGTCAGCTTGAAGGATTATCTTGGCAAAGGAGAAATGCTCACTAACAGGGATGTAAACAAATTGCTGCACAAAATTGTAAAGAAATAAGCTTTATGCGCGTATGGGCGTATGGAAAATGTCTGTATAGTAGCCCAAGAGAATAACTTAAATTAAATATTCCATACACAAATAGATGAGTGAAACTACAAATGTAGGATCTTAAAACCTTTTAGATGAGAGCAGTGTGCGGTTTCCTTTTCCTTCAACCTTTTAGATGTAAAATTCCCTAAAGGGCACATGGTTCTGGGTTCTGGTACCGGTTCCGACCAACATTTTTGCTTATAAATCAATCTGTGGACACCGTGGGCTTGCATTGAGAAGTAGCCCTGGTTCTCTACTGCCTTTGTAAAGTAGGACATGAAATCTGACACCACTTGAAACTGGGATGTCCCTCCTACCATGTCAATAGTTCTTCCGATGATCCATCAACTCCTGGCTGAACCGTACATCCCACCAAATGACAAAGCACATGCCTGCAATCCTTGCATTGTAGCGCAGCAGGAGAGAGTGGTTTCGCGTAGCACATTTAGAGATCGATTTATAGACAACTTTATCAATGTAATCTAAAATAATTGGTCGATTTTAAACAAAGAACACTTTCTGTTTGTCATAGACCGACAATATGAGATGCAAGGCGGGTTCCTAATGAATTTGGGAAGCCACGCTAGAGGACTGTGTGACTTTCACAGCAGTGGGGGCAGACGTTTTGAACAAGACAGAAYTTTAGAAAATATGCAAATGTTTGAGCCAGTTTGCTACAGCTGGAAAAGACTCCTGCAGCAACAGGAAATGTGAATTATTATGTGGATTATAATTAATGGGATTTTTTTTGTAGTCATTGATACATTTTTCATTTGGGCAAATCAAGTGTTATATTTTAAAGTGAAAATTAGAAACATTAGAAGCCTTTTTTAAACCTTGAAAACACTACACGTTTGTAACTTCCTACCGTGCAGGAAACTTCTCAGCAACAAAAGAGGGATCAAATTAAAATCCTACATGTGTGGGGATGTAATGAGGCGTTCTCTCGCTCTCTGACTCTGTCTGAAGCTCTTTTTCTCTCTATCTTTGTCTCCGTCTTTTAATCAGACTTTCTCATCAGCTCTAGCTTTCCCCTCACAGTGGGTTTCTGGCCATTTCTTCTCCTTTGGTCCTTTGTCCAGTTAGAACTCAGCAGGAGAGGGCCACCGGGGACACACGCATGCACACACACTTCCTCATCTACCTCTAATGACACACAATAACAGTGCTATCAGATAATATATCTGAAACAGTTTGGCTTTGAGACAGAGAGATATATGTGTTTTGGCAAAGGATAACAAACATACAGCACTTCCTCAGCCTCAAGTCTATAAGCTATAGTGCCTAAGGCAGAGAACTTAACCGCTTTTGAGCTCAACTCGGACTTTTCCACCTTACTAAATGGATAACAATTCTAAATTCTAAATTAAAGTTTCTCTTGAGGACCTTTCTCCCTGCCCGTTTGACTTTTGCTTGTTTTCGAGATTCCTAAGGGCCGGTGCGCTTCATGTCATCATCAAGGGGGCCGTATTTGTATAGCTCAGGGCAGACGTAAACATCGGTGCTCATCATGCACCCGTGTGTCACGACCGATCCGAGGCGGCCCTGAAGCACAACCGGGAGCGTGTCAGCGAGAAGCAAAAACACTAAATAATTTCAATTCAATGACTTGCCTGGCCCCCATTGCTCCCTTCGGAGCCAAAATTAGATGTCTTGGAAACAGTATTTTGGGGGTGAGGTTTGAGAGGCCTGGTGAGGCTACACACAGGGTATGTCCAAAATGGCACCCTATTCCTTCTATAGGGCACTGCTTTTGAACATTGTCTATTGACTATTTCTAATTGGCTCTGGTCAAAAGTAGTGCACTATACAGGGCATTTCGGATACAGACACAGTTCCTCGAGCGTGACTATAGGAATAACTGGGTCAACCACTTGTCCAACATCTTTTGGCGAGGGGTGGCAGTTTGCGGTGTTTGTTATGTGAGGTCTTGCGGGTGATTTCCTAAGTGGTGTCACACAGACAACCCCTGAGGCACTTGGGTCTGACAGAGAAAGTGTTGTCTGAGAAAACAGAATGTAGAGAATACGGAATGTAGAGAATACAGAATGTAGAGAATACGGAATGTAGAGAATACGGAATGTAGCGAATAGGGAATGTAGAGAATACGGAATGTAGAGAATACGGAATGTAGCGAATAGGGAATGTAGAGAATACGGAATGTAGAGAATACGGAATGTAGCGAATAGGGAATGTAGAGAATACAGAATGTAGAGAATAGGGAATGTAGAGAAAACAGAATGTAGAGAATACGGAATGTAGAGAATACAGAATGTAGAGAATACGGAATGTAGCGAATAGGGAATGTAGAGAATGCGGAAGGTTGAGAATATGGAATGTAGAGAATACAGAATGCATCTAATTTTACAAAAACATAAGAATATGACCCATATAAACTGATTACAAGCTGCAATAAGCACTTCTCCAGGGTGTGTGGGATGTGTTCTTGTTTTGCATTGGCTGTGTGTGTGTATCCTCAGGATGGAGAAGATTATATTATATTGGATTGTCATCCTGTGGTGGTGGCAGATGCTGAATTTAAAGGAGTAATCATTTTKGGAAATCAGGGGATATGAGATGAGACTTTGATGTCAACAGCAACTTCCCTTCGAATATAAGAGTCTACTGTGCACACTTTTTTGGCATAACAAAATAACATTTAAATAAACTCCATCTGGTGAGAATTGGAATTGTATAAGAGCTACGCAGTAGACCTGTAAGGGAAATAATGAACACGGTGTCGTTTTACTAACTTGAATGCAAGACTGGGTTTCTTTGAACGACAATGTGGGGGAAAAAATGTATGTTATGTGTCTCTGGCAAGTTGGCATCACTTTCCAAGCACACACTCATATTTCTATATTTATAGTTTGTTCAATGTGAAACTGCGAGTTGAAGCTTAATTGGGTGACATTCTGCCCAAACATCCACAACACCATGGTGAGTGTGTATGTTAACTCCCCATAGAGTAGAGGCAAAGACTTGGCAGTAGCCCGTTATCTTTTATCTGTCTGGGAGATGAAAGCTTTTCAAAATGTCCCGTATGGGGCGCAGCAGGGATTGGAACTGAGACCCATGCAGTTTGTTTCTCGTCCAGGTTGGAGTCTGGCCCAACACACACACACAAATACACACAAATACACACACACACACACACACACACACACACACACACAGTGCCCCTACAGAAACAAACAGACACGTGCTAGAACACACACGTGTACACACACGTGTACACACACACACACACTTCCTCCCCCCTCCAACGCACATACACACTGTCTAAAGCAGATCCCTGCGAATCCAGAATTCAAAGAGCCAAACTGGCTTAGAATCCTTGTAAGGACACTAGCCGTTTCAATTGGCTGGAAAAGACACTCAAATGGCATGTTCTGAAGCGAGAGTCCAATTTAAATATTCCTAATGCCAAGTGTGGTTTTCTTCGTTGCTTTGCAGGTCACATGTTTGCGTGACTTAACCCCAGACAACAGTATTACTCATCCCTGTTGAAATTAAGTCCATTTACTTTGAACTTGAGCGGGTGGCATATGGCTGGCCAAGCTAGTGTGCTATTTTCAGTGCCATTTGTGTAATGCTCCTATGACATGAAGTTATATTAAGGCCCCTAGGTTAAGGTGGCATCTACGTATATACACATCTGGCCCTGGTATGGTACGATAGAGAAGGGTTGTCAATGTAAAAGAGAATTTGATCTCAATGTGTGCGTTGTGTGTGTGTGTGTGTGTGTGTGTGTGTGTGTGTGTGTGTGTGTGTGTGTGTGTGTGTGTGTGTGTGTGTGTGTGTGTGTGTGTGTGTGTGTGTTGAGTGATGTGTGTGGTGTGCGTACGTGCGTGCGCGCGTCTGTAGCACATGGGGATGTGGTGAAACCTAATCCTCAGCCTGAAGTGTCGCCACTTGCGCCGCAGAATTGTGAAGTTTTCGGTGGCAGCAGCTGGTAGAGACGCTTAGGGAGGGTGTTCATGTGTGCTAACGAGGCAGAGGTCATGGGTTTGAGCCTCGTTGTGAGCTGAATCAGGAGGAAGCAGTACTTGCTTAGCAAGCCACATGACATCTTATGTGCATTTCAAGTGACCAAATTGGATTCGTGTGTGTTCAGACAGCAGTGATTTGCTGACATGGCTACGCTAGTTGTCATAGTAGCAAGGGTGTACGCTGATTGGTGGGTGGCTTCCTTCTTCCTATCACTCAGACGTTATGTAGCAAGCTAAGGTGACAACGATGCCTGCCATGGACGTTTCCCAGTTGCTTTGAATGTTCACAATCGTAGTGTAAGAACATTTTTAAAGCCTCAAATGATAAAATGATCCAACTTTCGAAACGAGTGTAGCCACGCAGTCAACTAGCTAGCTAGGTAGATTTCTAGCACGTTTACTAATTGTTTTGTGAACAATTACCAAGCTAATTAGCTACCACATGTTCAACAGAGTAGCTAGTAAGCAACACCATATGCCAAAATAACAGTCTAAAAACCACTTAAGGGTAAATAAATCAGATTTGACAGTACAGACACAAGTTACATGGCCAGGAATCGGATTTGAAGGCTATCTGACTTCATCACTTACAAAGTGTGTTGAAATGTGTCACGACTTCCGCCGAAGTCGGTCCCTCTCCATGTTCGGGCGGCGTTCGGTGGTCGACGTCACCGGCCTTCTAGCCATCGCGATCCACTTTTCATTTTCCATTTGTTTTGTCTTTGTCTTACACACCTGGTTTCAATTCCCCAATTACTTGTTCATTATTTAAACCTCTGTTCCCCCATGTTTGTTTGTGAGAAATTGTTTGTATGTAATACGGTCCATTATTGTGGGCTCGCATTATTGCGTTGTATTTGTTTGTATTTTGAGTTTTTACTCAGATCTGCTGTCCTGTGCCTGACTCCTCCACACCAGCTCACACAGACTTTATTACAGAATTACTCACCTGAAATGGAGTCAGCAGGAGCAGATGACCCCCCTTTTGCGGTCGAAGAGTGCGTCCAGCAGCACGCGACCATGTTACAACGTCTGGGCACCGCCATGGATCGCGTGCTGCAGACGATGGATAGATGGGAGAGAGAAGGAGGTCCTCCAATGCCTCCACCAGCCCCACTACAGCAGGCTCCACTGTCCACCCCTCCTTCACCCGGTCCCAGTGGGATTCGGCTCGCACTCCCGAGGTAGTATGATGGGACGCGGCGTTGGACCATTACACAGAGTTCACCCGCCGCTTTCGGGCAGTTTTTGACCACCCGCCTGAGGGAAGAATGGCAGGTGAACGTCTGTTCCACCTGAGGCAGGGGACGAGGAGCGCACAGGATTTTGCTTTGGACTTCAGGACCCTGGCGCGGGATGGAACGACAGGGCCCTGATCGATCATTACCGGTGCAGTCTGCGCGAGGACGTCCGTCGAGAGTTGGCCTGCCGAGACACCACCCTCACGTTGGACCAGCTGGTGGACCTGTCCATCCGGCTGGACAACCTGCTGGCCACCCGCGGACGTCCGGATCGGGGCCCGTCAGTTCCATCCCCCAGCACCTCCGATCCGACGCCCATGGAGCTAGGAGGTGCTRCATTTAGGGCGACCGGAGGAGGGGCCAATCCCTGCACCATCTGTGGCCGCAGTGGGCACACTGCTGGTTGGTGCCTGGGGGGTTCCTCAGGGAGTTGAGGCGGCAGTCAGGGCACTATCGTGTCACCCCAGGTGAGTCGGCACCAGGCTCACCCAGTCCCTTGTTGCTCACATGTATGTGGTTATCAACTTTCCTGAATTTTCCCCGCATTCCCAGCATAAGGCGCTCGTAGATTCAGGCGCAGCTGGGAATTTTATTGACCGTTCATTTGCTCATAGTTTAGGGATCCCCCTTGTTCCTGTAGATATGCCTTTCCCTGTGCACGCCCTAGATAGTCGACCATTAGGGTCAGGGCTGATTAGGGAGGTCACCGCTCCACTAAGCATGGTTACGCAGGAGGGTCACAAGGAGAGAATCAGTATCTTCCTTATTGATTCTACTGCGTTTCCCGTGGTGCTGGGCCTACCCTGGTTGGCCTGTCATGACCCCACTATTTTGTGGCAACAGAGGGCTCTCAAGGGGTGCTCAGGGAGGTGTGTGGGAGTTTACATCGGTACGACTACGGTGGAAAGACCAGGTCTCCACCGTGCGCATCCCCTCAGAATATGCCGATTTGGCTCTCGCCTTCTTCCGCCGAAGTCGGTCCCTCTCCATGTTCGGGCGGCGTTCGGTGGTCGACGTCACCGGCCTTCTAGCCAACGCCGATCCACTTTTCATTTTCCATTTGTTTTGTCTTTGTCTTACACACCTGGTTTCAATTCCCTAATTACCTGTTCATTATTTAAACCTCTGTTCCCCCATGTTTGTTTGTATGTAATACGGTCCGTTACATACGTACATACGCTTTTTACTCAAATCTGCTGTCCTGTGCCTGACTCCTCCTCACCAGCTCACACAGACTTTATTTAAAAATGTGGATTGAAATATTCAGTTCCATGTGATTTTTGTCTGTTCAGACTGCAGGAAAAAGAACAGATTCGAATCGGATATGCAAAAAAGTCACAGTTTTAGTCAAACTGCTAATGTGAACAAGGCTTAAAGAGCCACTGAACACATCGATTGACAATTCAGTCTTGGAGGTGTGTTTCCTGACCGATTCCGCGTTTGGTTAAAGATGTTTGTCCCCCATAAGACACTGTAGACATGGAAGCCTTTTCACTTCCTCAAAATCCCCAAAATGAATTTTGACGTTTTGGCCGAGAATGTTTTAGATGCCCAATTTTACATCTAACTAAGGTGTTAGGTGCAGTATTTCTCAAGTAAAAAATAAATAACAGTAGGAGCTGCTGGACAGGTCTGTCTCACTGTCCGTGCTATTGGATAGAGAGCAATCACTGCAGCTGTTCACCCGATGTTAGTGGGCAAAAGGACATCGTCAAATCAAAACCCAAACTTTATTTAACCGGTGTTAACCGGTCATGGAAGTTGATTTCATGACCATTTATCCTATTTACACTTTGTAATAAATGTTGACACTAGAATAACTGTTTCTGACTCATATCGATGGCACAGGTCGTTTTCAAAGGGATTTGTTTCTTTCTAAAGGCAGTCGCTCTTTAAGAGACCCAGAGTAAGAGGATTAGTTGAAGGGTGTTTGTGTGAGAGAGAGAGTAAAAGATGAATACAGATAGCAGGAGGGTGGGTGTAAGATAATGTTTGTGTGTTTGTAGTATGTTTCAAAGAGAGACAGGAGTGCAGGTGAGACAGAGGGACAGAATGAGAGAAAGTGCAAGTCAAGGACAGAGAATGTGTGAGCTCTGTAATTGCAAGGGTGTGCAAAACAATTTAAAGACACACTTGTTCATACGCTGGCAGATCGCTCAAGATTGGCTTCGTCCTGAGGACGTCTGGCAATGCCTTTAAGAGCGGCCAGTAGGGGCAACAGTGAGCGCTATTGCCATTAAGGGCTCTATTTTTGGCTGCCGTTAATGGCGGCGCTAATGTCAAACGGAAATTAGTTTGCAATTTCGCCATGTAAAAACTGCCGCACTGGCATTTTCCAGCCCTAATGCCAGGTTCGGCAATTTACCTGTCTTATATCAGCTCGCTTGTGCTCAGATGAGCGGGGTGGAAATATTTGAGATGTGTCCTTAAAAACCTGATCCAAAGTACTAATTTCAGGCAGCGCTAAAAGGGATATTTAAGACCAACCAAAAGCTGGTTTTAGCATTAACACAGTTGGCTATGGCATGAATTTTGACAGTGGAAACGCAGCCTATCCAGCTATGATGCACACTGCCCATATGTGCATGGAACAAGAGTATGAAGGCTTTTTTTGTCTGCAATTACAAAGTAGTCAAGACTGTTGATAAAGGGTTTTGCTCCTGAGACCGCTTGGAAATAAATCTTAATCATCAAAGCTTTATTAAAATATCAAGTTTGAGAGGAGTAAAACAGTGAGCTGGCATTCTCTTTATCTATGCATCGTAGGCAGGCCCACACTTTTTTTTTGCCGTTAGCAGGTCCTCTTTTGGACGTGGTTAGATAAAAATAGAATGTCAGCTCATTGGCGATTGTATTATATCATTACATTATACATATATTTATTGTTGTTATTTTGAAAAACTGATTGCTTGTTTTTCATTTAATTTGAGTACAACCAAACTTATTAGAATGATTCAACTTCCTGGTTTTATGGTGACAACGTCCGTGGTGCGCTTGCAATGCAACTTCTGGAGATGTGTGAATGCGATCTGATCTGTAAAATGGTTCTGATTTATGTTCATAAAACATAGGCCTATTTGGGAGCAGTAAGTGGAAATTCTCCCTWTCTGTTTGTATTCGATCGTTGTCCAGCTACTGTGAAAAGTGTGGCTATGCGTAAAACCCTCCATAGCCTGCGTTGTTTTAATGTTATATACCCATGGGGAGAAATTATGGTGCCTGTAAGTGTAACATAGCCTATTTAAAACAAGTTGCTGTTTTGTTGAGACTTTGATTGTAATTATTCGTTCTCTTTGACTTTTTGAATGTAATCTTGATTATTGACAATGTTTGGCATGTCCATGCTCAGCCATAATGCAATTTACAGTAGACCTGTCCCCTATAGCAGTGTGAATGCTATTGAAGCCATGCAATTACTTAGAGCAATGTGGGCTGAAAATAGGTTAAAGTTAGCATAATTAGCAAAGATAGGTCTACATTTGTTATTTAGTTTCTGTAAGCCAAACTATAACGGACAAACATTGGAATTGGAGTCGATTCCAAGGCAGTACATAAAAGACCGTCAATACACAACTTGAAGCAAGGACATATTTCGCCAAGGAGTATGTTCTGATTGGTTCAGTTTTGACACAAACACAACTTGATTATTCATCAAAATCCAACCCTTTCACACCAACGGCTATAACTGTGATAGTGAAAATAGCAAAAATATTTCTGACACAGCCCTGGACATATAACTATACCGACTATGCTTAGATTTACCATTGCGTTAGGTGTGTTAAAAAGGATCGGATCCTTTAAAAAAATGTTTTGCCTAAAATGACGTACCCAAATCTAACTACCTGTAGCTCAGGACCTAAAACAAGGATATGCATATTCTTGATACCATTAGAAAGGAAACACTTTGACGTTTGTGGAAATGTGAAATTAATGTAGGAGAATATAACACATTAGATCTGGTTAAATATAGTACAAAGAAAGAAACATGCGTTTTTCATCTTTGAAATGCAAGAGACAGGCCATATTATTCCAGTTTAGGTGCAATTTGGATTTTGGCCACTAGATGACAGAAGTGTATGTGCAAAGTTTTAGACTGATCCAATGAACCATTGGATTTCTGTTCAAAATGTTGTATCAAGTCTGCCCAAATGTGCCTAATTGGTTTATTAATAAATGTTCAAGTTCATAACGGTATACTGTCCTCAATCAATAGCATGGTATTCTTTCACTGTAATAGCCACTGTAAATTGGACAGTGCAGTTAGAATAACAAGAGTCTAAGTTTTCTGCCCATATCAGATATGTCTATGTCCTGGTAAATGTTCTTGTTACTTACAACCTCATGCTTATCACATTAGTGCACGTTAGCTCATCCGTTCGGCGGGGGGTGGGTCACTGATCCCGTAGAGCTTAAAATAGAGCTTGTGTTTTTCCACAGTGTTGTGGACGAGGGAAGCAGATAGATGGGTGTAATCACAAGACTCTGGATCTGAAGATCGTGTGTTCAATCCCAGCGGTAGACACTCATGTATATGTCTTTTTTTTACCCTATCCCAAACCTTAACCCTTACCTGAACCATTCAAAATGAATACCTGAACTGCATGTCTTAAAGCCACCCAAAAGCTTGACCCTTAACCCTTAACTTCAAAATGTTACTTTGGAAAATAGGAACGATGCTGAGCAGGAGGAGTCAACCCAGGGTGTCAAAAATAGTTCAAAATTTGACGTTTGGAGCATTTTCTAAATTTGACTTTTGTAGAAATGTGTATATATTTAAGAATCTGAAATGAAATTGGTAAAACCTTGATCTTGTTATGCATACCGAACGCGCACACACACACACACACACACACTGTGCCCCTACAGACACACACACACACACACAAAGACACACACACACACACACACAAAGACAAATACACACACAAAGACAAATACACACACAAAGACACACAGCGGTCCCTTTACTTGTCTTTTCCATTCATTTTTGAGCCTGAATATTACCTGCAAGTGACATGAATGGCCAGACACTTGGGGACACGAAAAGTTCCCTGTCAGCATGGGCCAAACGGTGATACACTTGACAAATATTGACATGCTTACCATTAAAGAGGAACTGACAGCGTTTAAGACCATTACATCTCCTTAAAATATACACCCTCAGGAGAATATGGCAATTTTTTAAAACATTTTTTGACAAGCGAGCAAATACGTAGATATGGTAATTTAAAATTTTTCATACATTCATAGAATGTTTGGGAATAATGTCGAGTCAGGTATTTGTGAAAATTCTATAGTAATATGAGTGGGAAAGCTTCCATGACACAGCATTGAATAAAAACTGGTCAGTCTTGTTCATACAGTAGCTCTATGGCCAAGACTCTAAACAGACCATTGGCCACACGGTCAAATACAGGATGGTGTGAAGGTAACTATACAGGTTTATATATGGTCAAATCACAACTGAAAAAAACGGTCTGTAACTCCAGATTATGTGTATTTAACCCAATGCAGAGTTACGAGCAAATTTGTAAAGTTAGGGTTTGGTCCATCAGTTAGTAATGACTTACATCACACACCACACAACGTTTTTCGAAATAGAGACTGAATATCATGATGGATCCACCAAGTTGACCTTCTGCCCTATTGCTTTCACCTATTCACATCTTTCAGATCTGTGAAAATTGATGGAGTGTTGGAGATAGAGGGTCCCTCCACCAATTACACATTACACACACAGCGGTTTAACCACCACCACACGGGTGGCCAATTATTTGCCTGAAGGACCCTCTCTGCGCTACAAAGGTCGACTGACTCATCCATCAATCAGACCCCAAAAGACCAAAGTAAGCTCGTAAAGGCTGCATAGTGTACCATTATTAACTCCCCTGTCCCCAGCCTCATATCCTTTACTATTATTAACTCCGCTGTCTAGGGGTGGATTGGCCATCTCGCAATTCTGGCAAATGCCAGATGGGCTGGACAATCATTTTTTTGTTGGGTGGGCTGGTCGAAATGGACAAACAAAAACATTTTTCTTACATAAAAATAAAAAAAGAAGTGAGATGACATGGCCAGCAGCCCATGGGCCTTTAAAAAATATTTTTGTGCAATTTCTCTGGTATACTAATCTATAATGAGATTTTGGCTGATCAGTTGGCAACGGCCAAGATCATGGATCGTAAAAAACGGAAAAGGTGCATACAAACGTAGAAAGACCACATTCTACATTATTACCTCACTCATCACTTCATAATTTTTGGGGTGGCTCAAACCATGATTTGGTCAAACAGTAAATTGTAATATCCTCATGATTCCTGTAATGAAAGTGTCTGCCCTGCCACTGCTTGTGGCCTCGCTGTTGCCTGCTGCTGTGATGAGAGAGCCACTCTTCTCTCCGCTATCAGCTCGAGAGAAAAATGCATTCTGATCGTATAACGTTTCAAAATCAAATTGCAGAAAACCACAGCTTTGGAAGCTTCATCCCCATATCCCTGACAAAGAGAGGAAGGTCTCAGCTGTCTGTAGGTTTAATTGTAATTCTCAACTCTCAATATTCAGCTCAATAGCAACTATTTTACAACCAATATATTTGATTTGGCTTTGAGATATGGAGCGGTGCATGCCGGACATTGCGAGAGCTTAATTCTATAGGTCTCATGGGTGTACTGTTGGTTGAATACATGGCTACTAGCAGGTTGTATTATATTTAGAGTGTGTATTATATTTAGAGTTAATTATCTAATTAATGTGTTTTGTGTTTCTACTTCCTCAGATGTTGAACTCCAAATGAATTAGCCTATGATATCACCAACAAATTGCTGTATATTTACAGCAACAATTACACAGTTAGCTACTGTAATTATATATTACAGTACATTACTGGGATCTCAATAGCATTTTCCTACACTGCTGTACAATTACAGCAATTACAGTAAAGTATTGTATTACCTGTTTTGCTGTATATTTACAGCAGCATATTAGGAATTATGGTGCATTGTGGGAAAGATGTGGCTGTGAAAGAATCTCTGATTCATTAACATATTTTGATGCATGCCTTGTAAGAAGCTATATTTGTTGCACCCCATTACTGAAAATACTGCACCCCACAGAATACAGTACCATACCATATTGTTGTTTTTTGTCCTGTAAATGTACAGTAACTTATTGCCTACTGTGCTGCCAGTGATTTACTGTAATTCAGTACCACCCCACAGAACACAGTACCAGGGCGTATTTTGGGGATCTAAAATCGTTTCGTGTAAATCTACAATAATTTACTAGCTACTGTGCTACCAGTAATTTATTATAATGTAGTACCACCCCACAAGAATACAGTACCAAACTGTAATTTTGAGGCGTGCCTTGTAAGAGGTCGTACTTGTTGTACCCGTTAGTGAGAGTGCTGTACCAATTTAAGTGATGTTGTAAGGTTCTGTATTTAACCTCTAATTCCTCCCAAACCCGGATCCGGGAGCACCCCCCACAGTAAAAAAGCTGACTAGCATAGCCTAGCATAGCGTCACAAGTAAATACTAGCATCTAAATATCATTAAATCACAAGTCCAAGACACCAGATGAAAGATACACATCTTGTGAATCCAGCCATCATTTTGATTTTTAAATGTTTTACAGGGAAGACACAATATGTAAATCTATTAGCTAACCACGTTAGCAAAAGACACCACTTTTTTTACTCCACCAGGTTTTTATCTCCATCAGTAGCCATCACTAATTCGACCAAATAAAGATATAAATAGCCAATAACCAAGAAACAACTTCATAAGATGACAGTCTGATAACATATTTATTGTATAGCATATGTTTTTTTGAAAAATTTGCATATTTCAGGTATAAATCACAGTCTACATTGCAGCTGCAATCTGAAATAGTGCCGAAGCTGCCAGAATAATTACAGAGACCAACGTCAAATAACCTAATTACTCATCTTAAAACATTTCTGAAAAATACACAGCGTACAGCAAATGAAAGCCCAACATCTTGTGAATCCAGCCAATATGTCAGATTTTTTAAGTGTTTTACAGCGAAAACACAATATAGCATTATATTAGCTTAGCACAAAGCCAGAAACACAAGCAATTTACCAGCAGCACAGGTTAGCGATCGTAACAATACAGCAAAAGATATATAATTTTTGACTAACCTTGATATACTTCGTCAGATGACAGTCCTGTAACATCATATTACACAATGCATATAGGTTTTGTTCGAAAATGTGCAATTTAGCAGCACAAATCGTGGTTATACAATGTGTAGTGGCAACAGTGCATGTGCTCTGGCGCCATCTTGGAGGCACTAGTTTACGATATTTATCGATTAGATTGACTAAGAAATCACGAGTTGGACAGCAATGATGAGAAAAAATGCAATATTAGTTATTAATGCAACCGCTGAGTTAGATTTTTTAAATTAACGTTTCTAGACATACAGTGTGCGTTACAGCCAGATAGTGCCGCAATAATGGCGGACAAATGCGTTTACATTTTTCCACATAAATACGGAATAACATCATAAATAGCTCTTACTTTTGGACGAGCTTTCCATCAGAATCTTGGGCAAGGTGTCCTTTTCCAAAAGAATCGTTGCTTGGTTGTAAAACGTCGTCTCAACTTCGGAATTAGCAGCTAACAATAGCTATGTGGCCACAACATGCCCAAATCCCCAACAACAATACTAAGGAAATTCCGAAAATAGCAATATACTCGCATAAACTGATATAACTCGGTTTAAAATAACTTCGTTATGATGTTTCTAACACCATATCGAATTAAATTACAGACGGATATAGCTAAGGCCGATAACTGATCGTTTCAAAAGCCATCTTGAGGTCTTGCTTTGCGCAATGACGAACAACGAAAGAGAGCTCACTTCGTTCCTTGGCCTTTTATAAGCTCTGAGAACTACGTAGACACTCCATTCCACTTCTCATTGGTTACTGACATCCAGGGGAAGGCGGGTGCAGTTCATGTCGACCCATAGGATACATACAGAGCTTTAAACTGATCTGAGAACAGAGCCTCGTTTTCAGACCTTCGCAGTTCCTGTCATGGATTTCGCTGCAGAAAGAGTTCTGGTTCACCCACAGACATAATTCAAACGGTTTTAGAAACTAGAGATTGTTTTCTATCCAATAGTAATAATAATATGCATATTGTACGAGCAAGAATTGAGTATTAGGCAGTTTAATTTGGAGACGATATTTTCCAAAGTGGAAACAGCACCCCCTAGATTGAGAAAAGGTTAATTTCTTAGTCAACCTTGTGTTCTGTTTCTTTGTGTTCTTGAACGTAGTCCTGTCATTCATTGATTTCACCTGTGTTAGTTACTCACCTGGTCTCATCAGCTCCTTATTTAGTTCAGTTCATTCAGTTTGTGCTTTTGAGGTATTGTTTGTTTTGACTCTACTAAGCCTTTTCCTAGCTCGTTTGTGAGAACCACTTATAGCCTTCAGTCTTAGTTTTGATTCACCTGCCCGTGCATGACCATTGCCTGCTGTGACCACGATTCCTGCCTTCTGCGAAGGCGAAATAAACAACTGCCACGCTCTGCATGTGAATCTACACCGTTTTCTCCCTGAGTATTCATTAGATGTGTGCTAGTAGTTCCCTCACAATTAATTCTATATAGGGGACAGATTAGACGGGCAGTAAGTCTCTTAATAATGGTTGAGTGTTTAGCCATGTTATTTATCTGTTTTGCCCTGTAATCACTGCCAGTTTCAAAGCTTTTGTTAAGGCCTCTACAACTGCATGTGATTTAATACACCAAATATGAATTGTTATGCTTTAATATATATAAAATAAATTCACTGTTAGCAACTGCTGTAATTTTATTACAGTACTTTGTTAAAAATTGTATTGTTGTATACATTGAGTCCACCAACATTAGGAACACCTATACTCAGTGTATTTAGCATTTCTGTGAAATATGGTGCATTGTGGACACATTTAGTTGGAGAGGAAAGAATCGCTGGCTTATTAACATATTGAGGCATGCTTTGTAAGTGGCTATATTTGTTGCACCCATTAGTAACAATGCCGTACCAATTAACCTGATATGTGGTAGTAGTGCCCTAACAATTTAATATAGGGAACAGATCAGAGTGACAACTGGTCTTAAACCACTAACGGTGGAATATTAAGCTGTGTCCATCTCATCTGTTTTGCCCTTGCAATCAAGGTCACTTTAGAAGCTTTTCTTCAGGGCTATAGAAGTGCAAGTGATATAAAAACACAAAATATTCATAAATATGTTATATAAAAATACCTAGCAGCCAACCTGCTTGCATTAATCCCATGTAATTACAGTTACATGATTACAGTAGCATTTACTTTCTTACAGTATAGTAGGCTAATTTTACAGTACTGTGTTATTGCTCTGAATTTTCCAGTGACTTGCAGGAATCGACATTAACATTGCACTAGCCAGAGATGGGAAAATATATATACAAAAGGTATAGCATTACAAATGTAAGATATTTTGAAGACTAAAGTACAACATTCCCAGGTTACAGAAACATGTAACTTCCCATGACATGTGCTTTTTCATTAACGTTAGATGAATGCACTGTCTGTAAGTTGCTCTGGACAAGAGCTACTAAATGACCAAATTGTAAATGTTAAAAATGAACATTTGCAAAGCACTCTGTTGGTTATTATTCTAATGAGCTCCGCCCTCAATATTTGTGTTTTGATCAAATTTGGCCTTGTTTGGGAGCAGAGGTCATTACAATAACACCCAGCAGTGTGATTTGCAAGCGTTTTAAAATTGACACTTCCATTTTGATCATTAGCAGACGCTCATATCCAAAGCGACGTACGGTCAGTGAATTAAAATAAGTTTAACAAGAATATGCTACAGTCATAGCAAGTAAAAATGTTCTTACCTTTACCAAGAATGTTGCAGTTAAGCGGGCTACTTGCAAGTAAAAAATGTGTATTAGAAAATACAAAGTACATGCATTCCAATTAAACTGTTTTCAAAATAGACTACGTGTATTGTAGTTCAGACCAGCGAAATAAAAATTACAAAATAGGTACTGAAATACCTACAGTATATGAAATACATATAACAGAATGACAGGCACAAGCTACCTACACTCTAAATATGAAACAGTTAACTAACCACTTTGCTTCCAGTAATGCACTGTACATTCTAGAAATACAACATGTTACTTTAGTCAGGTGGTCCAGTTATATGCTGTACATTTGTGCGACTGTAAAGTGTCACGAACCGGCTCGAAGTTCGTAACAAAGAGGGAGATAAGGAATAASAAAATATATTTATTAACTAAAGTAAACTAAATACAATTAACAATRGTGTGTGTAGTCAGTAATCAGTAGTGTAAGGGAGTGGTTGCGTGCATAAATGTGATAATGAGTGGTGTTGAAAGGTGCCAACACAAATAAACAAAACAGCCACAAAAATGCCACAACCAAAATCTATCAGTGTGTCTGCATGGAGAGAGTCTCCTCAATGAATCGGGAAGAGGTGTATTTATCCTGGGACACACTTCGCCCATTTCGCTGACGACCCTCCCGGCTCCACCGACCGACATCCTACTAAGAAAAACAAGAGCAAAGAGGGAAGGTCGTCACAAAAGGTCCTGTAAATCTAGAGTAATTTACTGGCTTCTGTGGTGCCAGTATTTTACTGTAAAAATGAAGAACTATTCATTATTTTTTTATTTTTTGCAGGACATTATGGAGTCCTAATTTGACTAGGGTGAACAGAAGTCCCCGATTTCCAGAGACAATCATGAATTTGTTAGCCTGTCCCCGGCTAGAGCTGCTCCTGAAATTGTCCCCGATTAGCCCGCAGAAAGAAAAAAGGCACTCTGAAGTTAAATTGAGGCCGGGAATTCAATAATCAAACGCTGTATCGAATCAGATTTGCATGTACAAATGATGTCTATCACTGTACCAAACTCGTTTGCTCCCTCGGTATCCCTGCAGGCCTTTTGTAAGAACATTTGATCTGTGATACATTGTAACCACCGCATGAACAACCATGACCACGGCTAGAAAGTGYATATGCTACCAAACTTGGGTGATTGTAAAATGACTAGATAGGCAAAGATTGAACCGCTGTCCCGAGCCTCACAATTTTCGCCGTTATCAACTCCCCTGTCCCCTGTCCCGTTCAACATTTAATAGGCTTGACACATACAGAGGTGGTGATATTGTTTCTGGGGATCTGTTTCTGATAAAAGGAGGAACAAAGGGTATATTCAATTATGCTGAGAAAGAGGGAGATACTATAAAAATTTTAAAAAATCAGGGTATACAGTGCAACCCTTGACTTTTTCCACATTTTGTTACAGCCTTATTCTAAAATGTTTTTTTATATTTTTTATMCCTTATCTATATTCACACAATACCCCATAATGACATAGCAAAAACAGGATTTTAGATTTGAATTTTTTCATTCAAAAWAAAAAACTGAAATATCACATTTACATAAGTATTCATAGCCTTTACTCAGTACTTTGTTGAAGCACCTTTGGCAGTGATTACAGCCTCAAGTTTTCTTAGGTATGACGCTACAAGCTTGGAATACCTGTATTTGGGGAGTTTTTCCCATTCTTCTCTGCAGATCCTCTTAAACTCTTTCATGTTGGATAGGGAGCATCGCTGCACAGATATTTTCAGGTCTCTCCAGATATGTTTGATTGGGTTCAAGTCCGGGCTCTGGCTGGGCCACTCAAGGACATTCAGAGACTTGTCCTGAAGCCACTCCTGGGTTGTCTTGGCTGTGTGCTTAGGGTCCTTGTCCYGTTGGAAGGTGAACCTTCGCCCCAGTCTGAGGTCCTGAGCGCTCTGGAGCAGGTTTTCATCAAGGATCTCTCTGTACTTTGCTCTGTTCATCTTTCCCTCAATCCTGACTAGACTCCCAGTCCCTGCCGCTGAAAAACATCCCCACAGCATGATGCTGCCACCACCATGCTTCACCGTAGGAATGGTGCCAGGTATCCTCCARACGTGACGCTTGGCATTCAGGCCAAAGAGTTCAATCTTGGTTAAATCATACCAGAGAATCTTGTTTCTCATTGTCTGAGTCCTTTAGGTGCCTTTTGGCAAACTCCAAGTCGGCTGTCATGCGCCTTTTACGGAGGAGTGGCTTCCATCTGGCCACTCTACCATAAAGTCCTTATTGGTGGAGTGCTGCAGAGATGCTTGTCCCTCTGGAAGGTTCTCCCATCTCCACAGAGGAACCCAGGAGCTCTGTCAGAGTGACCATCGGGTTCTTGGTCACCTTCCTGACCAAGGCCCTTCTCCCCCGATTCCTCAGTTTGGATGCGCGGCCAGCTCTAGGAAGAGTCTTGGTGGTTCCAAACTTCCATTTAAGAACGATGGAAGCCACTGTGTTCTTGGGGACCTTCGATGCTGCAAAAATGTCTTGGTACCCTTCCCCAGATCTGTGCCTCGACACAATCCTGTCTCAGAGCTCTACAGACAACTCTTTCAAACTCATGGCTTGTTATTTTTTCTTTCTGACATGCACTGTCAGCTGTGGGACCTAAAATAGACAGGTGTGAGCTTTTCCAAATCATGTCCAATCAATTGAATTTACCACAGGTGGACTCCAATCAAGTTGTAGACACATCTCAATGATGATCAATGGAAACAGGATGCACCTGAGCTCAATTTCGAGTCTCATAACAAAGGGTCTGAATTCTAATGTAAATAAGGTATTTCTGTTTAGTTTTTTATACATTTGCAAAAATGTCTAAACACTTGTTTTCACTTTGTTTTTATGTGGTATTGTGTGTAGATTGTTGAGGAAAAACAYTAATTAATTTTAGGTTATTAAGGCTGTAGCGTAACAACATGTGAAAAAACTCAACTGGTTTGAATACTTTCCGAATGCATTGTATGTGCGTGGGGGGTCTGTGGGCTTCTGTGTGTGTCTATACTGTAAGTAGACTATTCCGACCGTGTTATACAGAAAACATAGGCTGAAAGACTCACAAGCAGCGAGCATGTTACCAGTGTTATTTACCGGAGTCATTCAAAATTGCTCAGCCGAGCTGAGAGCAAATTGAGACCCTCCGGGCCTTGTTTCAGGAAAGGAAAGCTTTTAGCTTTACCTGGGTTGAATCCATTAGGGCACGCCATAGCAAAATGTTTTACAACAGTAAACAAAAATGAGCGTTTCTTATTGGACAAGTTCACATTGTACCTCCCAGTTTCAGACCGTTTGCTTCCATTTCGTGTCTAGTGAATACGACCCTGTTGTAGGACAAATCTGGGAATTTATACAAGCACCAAACACCGACTGATTCGAAAGCAAGACAAGTGTCCTAAGTCAATTCATTTGATGTATTTCCTTTCGTCTGTCCTTTATTCCTCTGATTTTCAGACGGTGCCTTTTGTGTAGCGCTCAATGACTTTCTGCTTCGTTTGGGGCCTGGCTATTGCATCCTTGAGAGAGCGGTGAATCAGCGATAAGAGGAAGCAAATGCGCGTTGAATAGGCGATGCCAGAATGAAAGAGACACGTGTCGTGATGTGTCTTTTGCGCTCTCTCAATCTCCCTTTCCCACCTTCTCTCTCGCGTTTCAGCAATATTAGATGAATTGACACAGGGCACAGAGAGAGAGAGAGAAATGTCCCTGGTGAGTAAAGTTTCCCTTACAGGCAGAGTGACAGAAAGAGGGAGGTAGAGAAAGAGACAGGGAAAGAGAGAAAGAGAGAGCTGCCCAGAGCGAGGGTAGAGGTCATCGAAGTCTCATGCAGCCTAAAGTGCACGTCTGCAGTCTGCCTTGCCTGACACAATGTTCTCTTGTCTATTTCAATTTAATGTTTTCAAATGAATTATCCACATGAACATTTTAATGAGAAATCCCTAGCGTGTCTCTTTTTCTAGCACATATAACGTAATGTAGCACTTTGTCAGTGTGTTAGTGAGGTTAGCTTCATACCCTATAAGGACAGTGACACGACCAGAACCACATCAGCACTTGCTGGGGTTGAATCACCAGCGAACGTTTTGCAAAATCAGCAATAGTTGGCTAAATCACGGAAAAATATCTCCAGTTCCATTCGGCCCCAGTACTGTTGGTTGTCATCGATTGTCCATCGCAGGTCACCATCTGTCACTAATTAAAAAATCAACTACAAAAAACTAAATCTCCACTTCTGTCGACCTTTGGCCTTTTGAGCCTGAGCTCTGCTGATGTTGTTGGAGCTGAGTCTCCATTGTTGTCACTCACTCACTCACTCACTCACTCACTCACTCACTCACTCACTCACTCACTCACTCACTCACTCACTCACTCACTCACTCACTCACTCACTCACTCACTCACTCACTCACTCACTCACTCACTCACTCACTCACCCACCAACACACTCTCTCGCTTGCTGGCCCGCTCACCTCCAGCCGTTCCCCGCCATGTTGTCTGAGGCCTACACGCCTACACTTGTCACACCAGTCACATGACCCAAACAGTGAAAAAATTCGAATGAAAGACTAGAGCCTGTACCAGAGGCATAGTCTGTTCCTATTAATCCTGTATCCGGGCTCAGTAAGTAGACATGGACTCAGGTGTATGTGAGCTGTGTGACAAACACATGACAGATGCTATGCGTGTCAAAGTCGGCTTATGGCTTATAATAATGGCTGAAATGGAGTGAATGGAACGGTATCAAACACGAACACCATTCAATTTATTCCATTCCAGCCATTACTATGAGCCCATCCTCCCAAATTAAGGTGCCACGAACCTCCTGTGATGTGTACGTAAGTGGGTGTATGGGCACAGTGTTCGCCTCTGGGCCACGGCCTACCACAAGCCCATTGGGTACATCCACAATAAGGTGTAGATGACACATGGTTATAGAGGCCTAATGGGGCTTTAACATCAGGTGACAGAGCTGCCACTCCAGATCGGGACTTGGACATTGAAGACTTTTTCAGAGTTAGGTTGCGTAGGAATGCAAAATGAATAATATTAATAATTAGGTGGGTGCTTACATTGGTCTTCTTTCACACATGTACTATACACGTGTAAATTGGAAATGTGTTTTCTGCATATCCCACTTCCCCCGAGACACTCTCGGAGAGGGGGATCACGGCTAGGGATCAGCTATTATTGACAGCGACCTTGGAGTGCCTTGCTCAAGGGCACAGTCAACAGATTTTTCATCTCGGGGATTCGAAACAGTGAACTTTTTGTCAACAGTGTTGGGGAGTAGTGAACTAAATCAACTAGTTTAAACAACAATTAGAATCTCTCCACAGCCTCAGAGGATCTAGATACTTTTTCTAACCTCTCTGGATTAAAACCAAATKATTTGTACTATATTAATATTGGGTCACAAAAAAATCAAACTTTTACATTACCTTGTAGTTTACCAATAAAATGGTCTGACGGGGATGTGGACATACTCGGTTTACAAATCCCCCMAAAAATAAATGATCTCACTCCACTACATTTTTATAGAAGGTTAGAAACAATAGATAATATCTTGCTACCATGGAAAGTAAAATACCTGTCTGTTTATGGAAAAATCACACTGATTAACTTTTTAGTCATGTACCTATTTGCTTATGGTTTTGCCTACACCTAGTGACCTGTTATATGAACAAAAAATATTCTGTTTTATTTGGAATGGCAAGCCAGACAAAATTAAAAGGGTCTATTTATATAACGAATATGAATTCAGAAGGCAGAAAGGATTAAACATTAAAGCATTAGACCTCTCACTAAAGGCATCAGTCATACAAAAGTTATACTTAAATCCGAAATGATTTTCTAGTAAATTAGTAAGAATGTCTCACCCCATGTTCAAGAATGGCCTTTTTCCCTTCATTCAGATTTCAACTGCTCACTTTCTGTCATTTGGAAACTAAATAATCTCCAAAATATTGTTATTTTTTAAACAAGCCTTAGAAAGTTGGTTGCAATTTCAGTTAAATCCACCTGAAAAAACAGAACAAATAGAACAAATATTGTGGTTAAACTCAAATATACTTGATAGAAAATACTATATTTAAAAAAAATAAAAAAATAAAAAATCTTTCTAAATGATATCATATATAGGACTGGTGGAGCTATGTCTGCTCTACCCAAAATTACAACCAACTAATTTCAGCATTAGCTCAAAAATGGAAGAGGCAAGTGGAAGGGGGAAAAAKTAAGGAACTTGTCTGTAGGCACGGCATTAAAGACCAAAAATGGTTCAAAAGAATTGTGATAAATAAAAATATATACCAATTTCATTTAAGGACCAAAAAATTGACAGCTGTGCCATGTAAATTGCAAAAAAGTTGGGAAGAGATTTACCGATATACCGATTCCATGACACATGGTTTATGAATGGTTTATTTAGTATTCAGCTAACCACGGTTGGCGGTCTTCAGCTATCCTTTAGCTTGAAAAGCTATCGCCAGTTTTGTACAACGCGACTCAGACCAGAKCATACCGGACCTATTTTCTCTCCATATCCCYGGATTTCTACCACAAGCTCTGGACATTTACATCTGGATCTTGCAGCTAGCTAGCTGCTACCGAGTGACTATTGGCTTACGTCGGTCCCGGAGCAAACATCAATTATTCCGGAGCTAGCCAGCTGAAGAGTTCCATCAGCCACTCCTGGGCTACAATCACCTATCCGGACCCGTTTTACTGCCGATGCGGAGCCCCACCGGGCCTTCACGACTGGACTACCGACGTTATCTGCCCGAGGGAGTTATCCAACTGGCCCCTCCGTCACGACGTAACCTGAACGCCCATCTGCGGCCCGCTAATCGTTAGCTGTCTTATCGACTGCTATCTGAATAGGTCTATCGGACAATTTTCTTGGGTCAGTATAACTATATATATTATGCCAATTGGATTGGTCCCCTCTACCACACGGAACCCCACTAATCTACCAACGGAAACGCACGAGGTGGCTAAAAACAGACCTCCATCCTCTGCCAGCTTGCTACCCATGGCCCGGCTAGCTGTCTGAATCGCCGTGACCCCAACCAACCTCACTACTCACTGGACCCTTATGATCACTCGGCTAAGCATGCCTCTCCTTAATGTCAATATGCCTTGTCCATTGCTGTTCTGGTTAGTGTTYATTGGCTTATTTCACTGTAGAGCCTCTAGCCCTGCTCATTATACCTTATCCAACCTTTCAGTTCCACCACCCACACATGCGATGACATCACCTGGTCTCAATGATGTTTCTAGAGACAATATCTCTCTCATCATCACTCAATGCCTAGGTTTACATCCACTGTATTCACATCCTACCATACCTTTGTCTGTACATTATACCTTGAAGCTATTTTATCGCCCCCAGAAACCTGCTCCTTTTACTCTCTGTTCCGGACGTCCTAGACGACCAATTCTCATAGCTTTTAGCCGTACATTTATCCTACTCCTCCTCTGTTCCTCTGGTGATGTAGAGGTGAATCCAGGCCCTGCAGTGCCTAGCTCCTCTCCTATTCCCCAGGCGCTCTCTTTTGATAACTTCTGTAACCGTAATAGCCTTGGTTTCATGCATGTTAACATTAGAAGCCTCCTCCCTAAGTTTGTTTTATTCACTGCTTTAGCACACTCTGCCAACCTGGATGTCCTAGCCGTGTCTGAATCCTGGCTTAGGAAGACCACCAAAAACTCTGAAAACTCCATCCCTAGCTACAACATTTTCAGATAAGATAGAACGGCCAAAGGGGGCGATGTTGCAATCTACTGCAGAGATAGCCTGCAGCGTTCTGTTCTACTATCCAGGTCTGTGCCCAAACAATTTGAACTTCTACTTTTAAAAATCCATCTCTCTAAAAACATGTCTCTCACCGTTGCCGCCTGCTATAGACCACCCTCTGCCCCCAGCTGTGCTCTGGACACCATATGTGAACTGCCTCCCATCTATCTTCAGAGCTCGTGCTGCTAGGTGACCTAAACTGGGACATGCTTAACACCCCAGCCATCCTACAATCTAAGCTTGATGCCCTCAATTTCACACAAATTATCAATGAACCTACCAGGTACCACCACAAAGCCGTAAACAGGGGCACCCTCATAGATATAATCATAACCAACTTGGCCTCTAAATACACCTCTGCTGTTTTCAACCAAGATCTCAGCGATCACTGCCTCATTGCCTGCATCCGTAATGGGTCAGCGGTCAAACGACCTACACTCATCACTGTCAAACGCTCCCTGAAACACTTCAGCGAGCAGGCCTTTCTAATCGACCTGGTCCGGGTATCCTGGAAGGATATTGACCTCATCCTGTCAGTAGAGGATGCCTGGTTATTTAAATAAGCATGCCCCATTCAATAAATTTAGAACCAGGAACAGATATAGCCCTTGGTTCTCTCCAGACCTGACTGCCCTTAACCAACACAAAAACATCCTATGGCGTTCTGCATTAGCATCGAACAGMCCCCGTGATATGKRACTTTTCAGGRAAGYTAGAAACCAATATACACAGGCAGTTAGAAAAGCCAAGGCWAGCTTTTTCAAGCAGAAATTTGCTTCCTTCAACACAAACTCAAAAAAGTTCTGTGACACTGTAAAGTCCATGGAGAATAAGAACACCTCCTCCCAGCTGCCCACTGCACTGAGGATAGGAAACACTGTCACCACCGATAAATCCACTATAATTGAGAATTTCAATAAGCATTTTTCTACGGCTGGCCATGCTTTCCACCTGGCTACCCCTACCCCGGTCAACAGCACTGCACCCCCCACAGCAACTCTCCCAAGCCTTCCCCATTTCTCCTTCTCCCAAATCCAGTCAGCTGATGTTCTGAAAGAGCTGCAAAATCTGGACCCCTACAAATCAGCCGGGCTAGACAATCTAGACCCTTTCTTTCTAAAATTATCTGCGGTAATTGCTGCAACCCCTATTACTAGTCTGTTTAACCTCTCTTTCGTGTCGTCTGAGATTCCAAAAGATTGGAAAGCAGCTGCGGTCATCCCCCTCTTCAAAGTGGGACACACTCTTGACCCAAACTGCTACAGACCTATATCTATCCTACGAAAGCCAAGTCAACAAACAGATTACCGACCATTTCGAATCCCACCGCTATGCAATCTGGTTCTCCGCTATGCAATCTGGTTTCAGAGCTGGTCATGGGTGCACCTCAGCCAAGCTCAAGGTCCTAAACGATATCTTAACCGCCATCGATAAGAAACAATACTGTGCAGCCGTATTCATTGACCTGGCTAAGGCTTTCGACTCTGTCAATCACCACAACCTCATCGGCAGACTCGATAGCCTTGGTTTCTCAAATGATTGCCTCGCCTGGTTCACCAACTACTTCTCTGATAGAGTTCAGTGTGTCAAATCGGAGGGCCTGTTGTCCGGGCCTCTGACAGTCTCTATGGGGGTGCCACAGGGTTCAATTCTTGGGCCGACTCTCTTCTCTGTATACATCAATGATGTCGCACTTGCTGCTGGTGAGTCTCTGGTCCATCTCTACGCAGAGCACCCCATTCTGTATACTTCTGGCCCTTCTTTGGACACTGTGTTAACAACCCTCCAGACGAGCTTCAATGCCAAACAACTCTCCTTCCGTGGCCCCCAACTGCTCTTAAATACAAATAAAACTAATTGCATGCTATTCAACCGATCGCTGCCTGCACCTGCCCGCCCGTCCAGCATCACTACTCTGGACGGTTCTGACTTAGAATATGTGGACAACTACAAATACCTAGGTGTCTGGTTAGACTGTAAACTCTCCTTCCAGACTCACATCAAACTCTCGCAATCCAAAGTTAAATCTAGATTGGCTTCCTATTTCGCAACAAAGCATCCTCCACTCATGCTGCCAAACATACCCTCGTAAAACTGACCATCCTACCAATCCTCGACTTCGGTGATGTCATTTACAAAATAGCCTCCAAAACCCTCCTCAATAAATTGGATGCAGTATATCACAGTGCCATCCGTTTTGTCACCAAAGCCCGATATACCACCCACCACTGCGACCTGTACGCTCTCGTTGCTTGGCCCTCGCTTCATACTCGTCGCCAAACCCACTGGCTCCAGGTCATCTACAAGACCCTGCTAGGTAAAGTCCCCCTTATCTCAGCTCGCTGGTCACCATAGCAGCACCACCCGTAGCACGCACTCCAGCAGGTATATCTCTCTGGTCACCCCCAAAACCAATTCCTCATTTGGCCGCCTCTCCTTCCAGTTCTCTGCTGCCAATGACTGGAACGAACTACAAAAATCTCTGAATCTGGAAACACTTATCTCCCTCACTAGCTTTAAGCACCAGCTTTTAGAGCAGCTCACAGATTACTGCACCTGTACATAGCCCATCTATAATTTAGCCCAAACAACTATCTCTTCCCCTACTGTATTTATTTATTTATTTGCTCCTTGTGCACCCCATTATTTATATTTCTACTTTGCACATTCTTCCACTGCAAATCTACCATTCCAGTGTTTTACTTGCTATATTGTATTTACTTCGCCACCATGGCCGTTTTTTGCCTTTACCTCCCTTATCTCACCTCATTTGCTCACATTGTATATAGACTTATTTTTCTACTGTATTATTGACTATATGTTTGTTTTACTCCATGTGTAACTCTGTGTTGTTGTATGTGTCGGTTCCTCTCCTTGTTCGGGGGGCGTTCGGATGTCGACGTCACCGGTCTTCTAGCCATCGTCGATCCACCTTTCATTTTCCTTTGTTTTGTCTTGTTTTCCCACACACCTGGTTTACATTCCCTCATTACTTGTTGTGTATATAACCCTCTGTTCCCCCCATGTCTGTGTGTGAAATTGTTTGTGGTAAAATGTTTGTGCATTTTGACTGGTCCGCGATGGGATATTTTGTACCCATATTTTGTTTTTCTGGGTGCCGTTTAGTTTTTTTCATATTAAACTGGACTTTCGGACCCTGGCCGCCGGCGCGGGATGGAACGGGATGGAACGACAGGGCCCTGATCGCTGCAGTTTGCGCAAGGACATCCGTCGGGAGTTGGCCTGCAGGGACACCACCTTCACCTTCGACCAGCTGGTGTACCTGTCCATTCAGCTGGATAACCTGCTGGCTACCCGTGGACGTCCAGAGCGGGGTCTGTCGGTTCCATCCCCCACCACCACCGCTCCGATGCCCATGGAGCTGGGAGGTGCTGCGCTCAGGGAGACCGGAGGAGGTTCCGTCTCGTGCACCATCTGTGGCCGCAGAGGTCACACTGCTGGTCGGTGCCGGGTTGGTTCCTCTAGGGGTCGAGGCAGCAGGCAGGGCACTCTGGCGTCACCCCAGGTGAGCCGGCATCCTTCTCACACAGAGCCCTCTGTTGCACACATGTTTTCGTATGTTACTTTTCCTGAGTTTTCCAGTCTCTTCCTCATTGACTCTCCTGCGTTTCCCGTGGTGCTAGGCCTACCCTGGTTAGCTTGTCATGACCCCCTTTCATGGCAACGGAGGGCTCTCAAGGGGTGGTGGCGAGAGTGCTCGGGGAGGTGTTTAGGGGTTTCCGTTGGTGCTACTACGGTGGAAAGTCCAGACCAGGTCTCCACCGTGCGCATTCCCCMAAATATTCCGACTTGGCTCTCACCTTCTCCAAAAAGAGGGCAACTCAATTACCACCTCATCGACGGGGGTATTGTGCGATAAATCTCCTGGTAGACGCCGCACTTCCCAGGATTCACGTGTATCCCGTCACAGGCAGAAGACGATGGAAGACGACGGCTATGGAAACATATGTCTCTGAATCCCTGCGTTAGGGGTTCATTCGGTCCTCCACTTCACCTGCCTCCTCGAGTTTCTTTTTTGTGAAGAAGAAGGAGGGAGGTCTGCGCCCATGTATTGACTATTGAGGCCTAAACCAGATCACCGTGAGGTACAGTTACCTGCTACCTCTCATAGCCACAGCGATTGAGTCGATTCACGGGGCGCGCTTCTTCACCAAACTAGATCTCAGGAGCGCTTACAACCTGGTGCGTATCCGGGAGGGAGACGAGTGGAAGACGGCGTTCAGTACGACCTCAGGGCATTATGAGTACCTCGTCACGTCGTACGGGTTGATGAATGCTCCATCAATCTTCCAAGCCTTTGTAGACRAGATTTTCAGGGACCTGCACRGGCAGGGTGTAGTATTGATGACATTCTGATATACTCCGCTGCACGCGCCAAGCATGTGTCCCTGGTGCGCAGAGTGCTTGGTCGACTGTTGGAGCACGACCTGTACGTCAATGTTGGGAAATGCTTGTTCTTCCAGCAGTCCSTCTCCYTCCTAGGGTACCGCATTTCAACCTCAGGGGTGGAGATGGAGAGTGACCGCATTTTAGCTGTGCGTAATTGGCCGACTCCCACCACAGTAAAGGCGGTGCAGCGGTTTCTAGGGTTTTCCAATTACTACAGGAGGTTTATCCAATGTTTTGGTCAGGCAGCGGCTCCCATTACCTCACTGCTGAAGTGGGGCCCGGTACGTTTGCAGTGGTCGGCTGAGGCGGACAGGGCTTTTGGTCACCTGAGGGCTCTGTTTACTTCGGCTCCCGTGCTGGCCCATCCGGATCCCTCTTTGGCGTTCATAGTGAAGGTGGACGTGTCCGAGGCTGGGATAGGAGCCGTGCTCTCTCAGCGCTCGGGTACGCCACCGAAGCTCCGCACCTGTTCCTTCTTCTCGAGGAGGCTCAGCCCGGCGGAGCGAAACTATGACGTGGGGGACCGGGAGCTGTTGGCTGTCGTCAAGGCTTTGAAGGCGTGGAGACATTGGCTTGAGGGTGCTAAACACTCTTTTCTCATCTGGACTGACCACCGCAATCTGGAGTACATCCAGGCAGCGAGGAGACTGAACTCTCGCCAGGCAAGGTGGGCCATGTTTTTTACCCATTTTGTTTTCACCCTTTCTTACAGACCAGGTTCCCAGAACGTGAAGGCAGACGCACTGTCCCGGCTGTATGACACAGAGGAGCGGCCCATGGATCCCACCCCCATACTCCCGGCCTCCTGCCTGGTGGCACCTGTCGTGTGGGAGCTGGACGCGGACATTGAGCAGGTGTTACGTGCAGAGCCCGCTCCCCTCCAGTGTCCCCCTGGGCGTCTGTATGTTCTGTCTGCTGTCCGTGACCGGCTGATCTACTGGGCTCACACGTCCCCCTCCTCTGGTCATCCAGGGATCGGTCGGACAGTGCTCTGTTTGAGTGGGAAGTACTGGTGATCCAGCTTGGCTATGGACGTGAGGGTTTATGTTTCCTTCTGATCAGTGTGCGCCCAGTGTAAGGCTCCTAGGCACCTGCCTAGATGTAAGCTACRCCCTTACCCGTTCCACAGCGGCCTTGGTCGCACCTGTCGATTGATTTCCTTACGGATCTTCCTCCCTCCCTGGATTCGAGGCGTCGGGTGAGGGGCCTTCAGTACCTCGTGAAGTGGGAGGGGTACGGACCGGATGAGAGGTGCTGGGTTCCGGTGGAGGACGTGTTGGACCCTTCAATGCTGCGGGAGTTCCACCATCTCCGGCCGGATCGCCCAGCGCCTCGTCCTCCAGGTCGTTCCCGAGGCTGGTGTTGGCGCGCTGCTGGAGCCGCATGTCAAATGGGGGGTACTGTCACGACTTCCGCCGAGGTCGGTCCCTCTCCTTGTTCGGTCGGCGGTCGACGTCACCGGTCTTCTAGCCATCGCCGATCCACCTTTCATTTTCCATTTGTTTTGTCTTGTTTTCCCGCACACCTGGTTTGCCTTCCCTCAATACTCATCTTGCATATAACCCTCTGTTTCCCCCCATGTCTGTGTGTGGAATTGTTATGTGTAAATGTATGTGTACTCCAGGCTGGTTTGTGCCGGGATATTGTAACCCGTATGTGTTTAGTTTTCTGAGTGTTGTGTTTTGTTCGTCTCAATAAAGGGCTCCGTTTGCTACCCATTTCTGCTCTCATGCGCCTGACTTCCCTGCAGCCAGTTACGCACTCCCTTATACATATTCCCAGACACCTTGCCATGGTTACATGTGGTGATTCGCGCTTTCAGTTTTGCGCAAATGCTGCCATCTATCCACGGTTTCTGGTTAGGGTAGGTTTTAATAGTCACAGTGRGTACACATCATACACTTCTTGATAAACTCAGTAACCGTTTCAGTGTACACGTCAATATTATTGTCGGAAGCTTCCCAGAACATATCCCAGTCCGCTTGATCAAAACAATCTTGAAGTGTGGATTCCAATTGGTCAAAAGCAATGCACAACGTAGGGAATAGGGTGCCATTTGGGATGAACCTATCTTTGTCAGAATGATCTTGAGAAGAGGACACAGTCGACATCATCCCTCTCTCATTCTCTTCCTCCCTCCCTTCAAATGCCACATTATCTTCATTCCAAATAATTTTCTTGGTCGTAAAATGTCAGTGAAAAGAAAATGGAAGTTCACTCCTGGCAATGACAAGAAAAACATCTCCCTATTCCCTATGTGGTACGTTACTTCTGACCATGGCTTATCAAATCAAATCAAATKTATTTATATCGCCCTTCGTACATCAGCTGATATCTCAAAGTGCTGTACAGAAACCCAGCCTAAAACTCCAAACAGCAAGCAATGCAGATGTAGAAGCACGGTGGCTAGGAAAAACTCCCTAGAAAGGCCAAAACCTAGGAAGAAACCTAGAGAGGAACCAGGCTATGAGGGGTGGCCAGTCCTCATCTGGCTGTGCCGGGTGGARATTATAACAGAACATGGCCAAGATGTTCAAATGTTCATAGATGACCAGCAGGGTGAAATAATAATAATCACAGTAGTTATCAGGCTCTGAATAAGGCACCATTTGAGAAGTCACCACTAAGATGGTTATGTGTTCATCCCGAAAGTCAACTCAGCTTCACATTTACCTTTTAGTCATTTAGCAGAAGCTCTTATCCAAACCGATTTACACTAGTGAGCGCATACATGTTTCATACTGGTACCCAGTGGGAATCAAACCCTCAACCAGCGCCATGCTCTACCAACTGAGCCACACGGGACCATCTGATGCTTTCTCATCACAGGGGTTAATGTGTATGCTGAGATGTCATCACCGCTTTCTGAAACTTTTACCACCGGTGCCCAACAGACCAACAGCTTTCTTTGTTCCTCTAAACCTTTCTCACCGTATTGTCCACTCTGTCCAATTTCCCTCCTCGAGCCAGATGAACAATAACAACAGCAACAACAAAAATCACCAGCCAATCCATATTGATCTTGCGCAGGGGATAAGTAGATTTCAGAAAATTAGAGCGAGGGAAAAGTAGTCTCTTCTCCTCTACTCTCTTGTCTGTTTTACCCCCCGCTGACACCGGTTCCTCATTAAAAGCAGTATCTGATTCAAATAAAGCCCCCCCCTCCTCTCCCTTCCTTCTTCTATTCCTCCCTAATCCCTCTATGCCTCCCCTCGCTTTTCATAAAACATCAAGTGGGCCCATCTGCATAGAAGGAGAATGCGGGGGTGTTTCAGCACTAACCTTTTTTCGCTAGACAGCACTCAGGCAGCCGGCTAATGGCTGCTGACGGATGAAAGGGGAAACACACAAAGACAGACTCACACACACAGATAAACACACACACACAAATATGCATACACACAGGCATTTCACGCACACGCACGGACACACACACGCACACCCACACACGCACGCACGCACACACGCCCGCACACACAGACAAACACACACAAACTGACACGCACACACTCACAGAGACAGACACACATACACACACACACACACATTGATTAACACACACACACACAAATGTGCATACACACAGGCACTTCACGCACGAACACACACACACACACATACACACACGTCACACAGACAGACAAACACACACAAACTGATGCGCACACACACCCATACACACACAGATAAACACAAACACAAATGTGAATACAGACAGGCACTTCATGGCACATACACACACTAAGGGAGACACGGACACCCACACACTCCAACGTAGGTCCTATTTGCATCATGGGGATGCTTTCTGCTGTGTTATTCTCCCCCAGGTTACACATCAGTTTCTAATCTCGCCCGTCTATTTCAGTTGTTTGTTTAGGGGTTTGTGAATTCACTAGAGATGTTATGATAAGATGGGTCATTCTCGGTCAGGATTGTACGATAGACCGAGGAAAATATTAGCTTTATTCACAGTGATTTGTTGTTTGCTATTTTTTTTATGAATCATAATATCCTTACTAGTCCCTACTTGTCCGGTGAAAAGACTCAACAGAGTTCACCGCTACTTTACTATTGTAAAACCCTGGACATTCCTAAATAACTACTTTGCACATGATTGCTCTTTATTACACATGACAGAAATTGCCAAGCAAAATGTGAATTATACAGTTATCATCAATTATAAATCTAGCACTACTAGGCATCGTTTGATAGATAGTTCCTAATTGTGTTGAATTATTTGAAATAATTACAAGAAAGTACCCATTGTTACTTAACAGTATTTTCTAGTAGCAGTGGAAACTGTATCGCAAAATATTGGGCAACCACATACAATGGTAGAGCCACAGCCAAAAGCAGGGATCTTCTATCACGTGTCACAAAAGTGACTAAGACTGCCAGGCAATCATCTCTCTAATCAGCGCCAGCTATCCAATCGTTCCAGCTCTAGACCCCAGAGATCTGTCGCAAGGACAGGTCGAGTAGTGCTATAACTCCTTGAGCCTATGGTCGTACCCACAGGGGCTGACTCGACGCTAACCTTCCCAAGCCTGTTCTTCTCTGAGACCCCCATCATTGTCCCACTCAGCCCATCAGCGAATGGCCTAGCCTTGTGACACCCCCACCCCCAGGGGCCTGTCCATCCCCCTCAGTGAGGCTCACTGACGTCATCGGCAAGATCGAATCCACCATCCACTGTTACACAAGACAGATACAATACATTACACAGTGTTTTATCGAAACGTTTTGTGTCATAATTGTATACGTGCTGAGTCTACTCACCCCCCTACGAACTAAAAAGAGAGAGAGAGAGAGAGAGAGACCTGGGCCCTGACAGTAAATCTCAGTAAGACAAAAATAAGGGTGTTCAGTGGACAAAAGGTCCAGTTGCCAGGACCACGAATACAAATTCCATCTCGACACCGTTGCCCTAGAGCACACAAAAAACTATACATACCTACGCTTAAACATCAGCACCACAGGCAAGAAGGGCCTTCTATGCCATTGAAATTAACATAAAATTCGACATATCAATTAGGATCTTGCAAAAAATTCTTGAATCAGCTATAGAACCCATTGCCATTTATGGCTGTGAGGTCTGGGGTCTGCTCATCAACCAAGAATTCACAAAATGGGACAAACACCAAATTGGGACTCTGCGGGAGTTCTGCAAAAATATCCTCAGTGTACAACGTAAAACACCAAATAATGCATACCCGCCATTAGGCCAATACCTGCTAATTATCMAAATTCTACAACCACCTAAAAGTAAGTGATTCCAACACCTTCCATAACAAAGCCATCACCTACAGAGAGATGGAGAAGAGTCCCCTTAGCAAGCTGGTCCTGAGGCTCTGTTCACAAACACACCCCACATAGCCCTAGGACAGCAACACAATTAGACCCAACCAAATCATGCGAAAACAAAAAGATAATGACTTGACACATTGGAAAGAATAAAAAAACAAAAGAGTAAACTAGAATACTATTTGGCCCTAAACAGAGAGTACACAGTGGCAGAATACCTGACCACTGTGACTAACTCAAAATTAAGGAAATCTGTGACTATGTACAGACTCAGTGAGCATATCCTTGCTATTGAGAAAGACCACCATAGGCAGACCTGGCTCTCAAGGGATGACAGGCTATGTGCATACTACCCACAAAATGAGGTGGAAACTGAGCTGCACTTCCTAACCTCCTGCCAAATGTATGACCAAATTAGAGACACATACTTCCCTCAGATTACACAGACCCACAAAGAATTCGAAAACAAATCTATCAGGAATCAAGGTGGGACCCAAGTGCAGACTGTGTGAAGTAACAATGTTTATTATAACACCATGGGCTGTACAAACGACAGGTCAAGGCAGGCAGGCTCAGGGTTAGGTCAGGGGTCAATAAGCCAGAGTAGAAGCAATGGTACAGGATGGCAGGCAGGCTGAGGGACGGGCAGTTAGGCGGGTGGGTACAGGGTCAGGACAGGCAAGAGTCAAAAACCAGGAGGACGAGAAAAAGCAAGGCAGGGAAAAGACAGCCGCAGACAGGATGAACGCTGGCAAGCTTGACAAACAAGACAAACTGGCACAGACAGAAAACACCGGTATAAATACCCAGAGGATAAGTGGGGAAGATGGGTGACAACTGGAGGGGGTGGAGACAAGCACAAGGACAGGTGAAACAGATCAGGGCGAGACAAAATCCAATTTTGATAAACTGTCATATCTAATTGGTGAAATACCAAAGAATGTATAGTGCAATCACAGCAGCAAGGTTTGTGATCTGTTGTGACAAGAAAAGGGCAACCAGTGAAGAACAAACACCATTGTAAATGCAACCTATATTTGATTATTTATTTTCCCTTTTGTATTTTAACTATTTGTACATCATTACAACACTGTATATAGACATAATATGACATTTGAAATGTCTTTATTCTTTTGGAAGTGTGACTGTAATGTCTACTGTTGATTTTGTATTGTTTACTTCACTTTTGTTTATTATCTATCTCACTTGCTTTGGCAATGTAAACATATGTTTCCCATGCCAATAAAGCCCTTGAATTGAATTGAGAAAGAGCATGAAAGAAAGAGACACATGTCGTGACTAAGCTCTTTTTCGCTCTCTCCCTCCTCCTCTCTCACATTCCAGCTGAGAGAGAGATCCTTGACCCCCTCCCCCAGACATCTTTCTCGGGAACTCCGCTTTACTAGCCAGGGGAAACAAGGTTAATATACCGGAATTGTGATGGAAGCTCAGGACTCGTGACTGGTAGAGACGGGATCGGCGCTCTGTCACTTCTGGAGATGTGACCTCCGTTGCGAGGCCCATGAGCGGAGGACTGTAATACTGTGCTAGCACTCGCACGTGACGTGTGAAATTATTTCTGGTCTATAAGCTCTCACCAGGGGGATATCTCATACCACCTCCCACTGGCTTCTCTAGTAGTAGGTTGCCCCTAGATAATGATCTTCCGACACACACTCACTCACTCACACACACACACACACTAATACACACCAGCAGATGTGGCCTTAAACTGCCAGCACTGGTCACAAGCCGTCATCTTGATCTCCCAGAGTGCTTTGGGCAGTGAGCGAACTGCAGGCTTGACCCCTACACTGACAGAGACAACAATGAGATCCGTGATTGATGCAGCTCTGTCAGATCCTCTGCAAAGCAGATTGTGATAGGAGGGGGAATGATGTGAAGAGGGTTACTGTGTAGCAGCACACGTATATTGCAATCATCAAAGCCTCCACCTGCAGCTCCATCGATCACATCACACGAGGGAGGCATCAGAGCTGAGAGACGGGCTATGTCTAAATACCGAAATAGCTTAATGTCTTTACCCAGCTAACAACACAACTTCAGAGAATGTTCCCTTAAGAGTCTCATTAGGTCATTAAGTAACGTTTCCATTGAAAAATGTAAATAGTTTGCCTAATTTCAGTTTATGTGCCAAAGCATGTATGGTGTAGAGAATCATTGTACCATCTAAACCGCTGTGAAATATATTTTTCATTAAACAAAAATATATATTTTAGCTGTTTGAAGTAAGATGCAAAAAATCGAACTTAAGAGCGGAATAGAAAAAGCGCACACGGAACAGATCTACTGCTTCTTAGACTTGCTTTCAATGAGAATGACAGATCTATAACACACATTTCTGTGTGAATTTCCACGTGAAGTTAGACATAGCAGCTTTTATGTAAAATAGATCTTACCCAGGACACGGTTACCATGTTCTCATAATGTAAGACATTAATGGTCGAGACACAATTCATGGGGAAGGTTCCAAGAACATACATGCGTCCAGTTCTCTGTGGGTTCGGAGAATATTCCATCAGCATCCCACCAAACAGAAACAGAACATGGTTGCCATGTTCTCAGAACGTTAGATATTAATGTTCTAGACACGTTTCTTGGGAAAGTTGCAAAAACATTCATGTGTCCAGTTTTCTTAGTGAGTAGAATATTCCATCAACGTCCCACCAACCATACACAGAACATGGTCACCAGTCAAAATGCAAGCCGAGATCTTACGTTTMGATTTTTTCTTTACACACTGCCTCATGCATCAATTCATGGTGTTATTCCTATGGCCAGAGAAAGTGAAATATTCCTCTATGTTAAAAGAGACTCAAGTAGCTACTAATAGCAATGCCAGACTATCGATACACTTTCCTACTTATTCATTGCAGCTGCAGTGCTGGTTGTAGCGCGAGTGGTAGGGAGAATGGGTCTTATAAAGTCTTATAAAAGTGTTGAAAAGAAAGTGTTGACAGTGCTGAGTAAGAACTTAAACATGAACTCACAGCAAAGATCTGCTGTTTTTATGAGTATTCGCTGACAGTCTCTCTCTAGTCATGGTTTTCACTTTGCTGTAGCTTTCTACAGACACTACAGTGGTAGCTACGTTACTGCAGACACAGTAATCTGAGCCATCTGATTGGCCAGTGGTAGGCCTATAGTGCACTTGATTTGTTCTCCCGAGCCCGCCGGGAAGGCRGAGTTTGTACCTTCAGACTGGWAACACGTCTACTACACTGTGCGCAGGGCATCTGAATCGGGTGCACCTACCACCAATTGATCATAGGCATTCAGATGTATCATTAATTAAACAGGTTTACATGCCCCAACAACACCCACATCCAACCGGGTCGGATACCACATTTTGTAGTTAATCCTCGGATCCTGGGTCAGATGCTGCTTTCTGTGAAAATATGTGAAATACCGAACGGATCCGAAATTATATTACAAGAGTTTAGTTCCTAAACAACTGAAACACAAATTTCACACATGTACATTTTATTCTCTTAAATGACTGTCAGGGTTTCCCCTTTCTTCAAACCAAATGTGTCAATATCATTTTGTGACAAAACGGCATATTCACTTCATGAAAATGAGCCACAGTAGGGTAAAATAGCCTTTTATTTGGGTATTGTCTTTGTATAAAATAACCGTTTTGGTAGTTAACTATTGTTGAATGAGTGAAGTGTAACATTTGTCAGCATAAAGATGAGCGACTCATTCACGCGCTAGTTTTGTTCTCCTTTGTTCCAAGTTTTATTACAATGCAGAGTTACCGACACATTCTTTCTGAWCATCTTTCAAGATAATCTGTTCATGTTGTAAGTGCGCATGCGGTAGACTGATAGACATAGAAGATATTATTGTTCATTGAAGATAATGCTGAACGGCTGCTTATGTATTGATTGTGTAAGACACGGACAGGTATAAGAGATATCTGGACAACTTTTCTCTTCAAGTATTCATATTTTATTACCTCCCCAGACTGTAGGCCTACACAGCCGCGGCGTGGATGAGTTCTCTCTCAAACCTGCATCCTAACCAATCAAAGGCTAATTCAAGTTTCAAGTTTTAATGTCACGTGCACAAGTACAGTGAAATGCCTTATTTGCAAGCTCAAAATCCAACAACGCAATAATCAATAGCAATGTATTACTAGAAAGAAACACACAAGAAATAAGAATAGGAAATAGGAAATACTTTATTGTGTAAGTAAGTAAGCATACTATATACAGGAAGTGTTTAAAAAGTCAGATATTTACATACTGCAGTGATGGAAGTAGGTATGTATAGTGGTAAGGTTACTAGGCAACAGGATATAAGATAAACAGCAGCTTGTATGTGAGTGGGTGTGCGGGTGTGTAGTCAGTATACATGTACATGTATGTGCATATTATGTGTGAGTGAGCAAATGATGGAGTGAGTGTTTGTGTGTGTTGGAGTGACAGTGTGTGTGAGTGTGTAGGGCCCTGTGAGTGTTCATAGAGACGTTGCAAATGTTGATATAAAAGGTCAATAAAGATACAAGGTAAACTCAGTCAGTGTAGGTATTTATATACAGCAGACCTCAAAAATACAGTTGAGATAAGCACAGTTTCAAGCTGCTGTGCACCGCCCCTGGATGGAGAGCATGTTGTGGCATTAAGTTAAGGGCCTTGCTTACGGAAATGTTTTGAGGATGTGAACCCAGCAGCATGTAATGAATACATAAATCTTCTTAGGGATAGCCCCCATTTTTTTCAATTTTCGCCTAAATGACATACCCAAATCTAACTGCCTGTAGCTCAGGCCCTGAAGCAAGGATATGCATATTCTTGGTACCATTTGAAAGGAAACACGTTGAAGTCTGCGGAAATCTGAATTKAATGTAGGAGAATATAACACAATAGATCTGGTAGAAGAAAATACAAAGAAATAAACAACCAGTGTTTTTTTACCAACATCTTTGAAATGCAAGAGAAAGGTCACTGTTCTAGCCATCACTCTGGTTGTAATTACGATAGTATCCACACGATGGCAGCAGTGTATGTGCAAAGTTTCAGATAGATAACTTGGAGTATGACTGATCCTCAAGACCTTTAGTGTGAAGTCCCCAGGTACATTTGGGCAAATCGTGAAGAAGACATTCACATTCATATTCCATTTTTCTGCAAGAATATCGTCAAATCTGTATACTTGGACTTTGATTTAGCTTTCAAAGTATTAGTAGCCATATTATAAATTCAACATTTGCAAAACAGACAGTTTTCATAACTTTAACTCTCAATATCCTTATAATTTTTGTCCAAAATGAAAAGGCATGGTGTCGTACAAGATTAGAAGCTAGATTTTATAACATATACACGGATTCCGGATACTCCCGTAAAGCCCAGCTCATTGGCTGTCTAGCTACTTTTGGTTGACCCCGATTGGTGCTTTTTTGGCAAAGATACAGTCGTTCAAGAGATGGCCACCCGCGTCATCAGCGTGCCATGAAGGCGTCGCTCTCTGACCAAATATGGTGTCCTATAGGATATACTACACCCCTAATGAAAAAGTCTTATTACCTTCTAGGATCTCTGCGGAATACATACGAATATGATTTGACTCGTTCAAACAACTTTTAGTGTGAGATTTTCACAGATTCCTTTCTTTGCAAATTGAACGAGTGGAAATACAAAATCGATCGTGCGTGCTATATGGACCTTTTTAGTGTATGAAAAATGATTTTATCTAACAAAACGTCACTTTATGTTATTTCTGGGACCCTTTGGATGATAAATCAGAGCAAGATATCAGAATGTAAGTACACATTTCACCTTCAGAGGTAAATTTATCAAACCTATCGCGGTGGAAAACGTGTTTTGTTGTTAGGAGCTCTCCTCAAACAATAGCATGGCATTTTTTTCCGCAGTAATAGCTACTGTAAATTGGACAGTGCAGTTACAGGTATATTAACAAGAATTTAAGCTTTCAGCCGATATAAGACACTTCTAGGTACCAACATAAAATCTGCGATCTTGACATAACGCGCTGAATGATTTGCAACTGTCCTGTTGACGGGTAGCCGATCCTTAACTTCAGGGCAGGTGGGGTGGTAGCGTGAAATTGCAGAGCGCCAAATTCAAAATACAGAAATACTCATAATAAACATTCATAAAATATAGAAGTGTTATACATTGGCTTAAAGATTAACTTCTTGTTAATCCAGCCGCTGTGTCATATTTCAAAAAGGCTTTATGGCGAAAGCATACCATGCGATTATCTGAGGACAGCGCCCCGCTTACAAAAGCATACAAACATTTTACAACCAGGAAAGGAATTGCAAAAGTCAGAAATAGCAATTCAAATTAATCACTTACCTTTGATGATCTTCATATGTTTGCAGTCACAAGAGTCCATGTTACACAATACATGTTTGTTTTGTTCGATAAAGTCCCTCTTTATGTCCCAAAAACGCTGTTTTGTTGGCGCGTTTTGTTCAGTAATCCACTGGCTCAAAGGCGGTCACGACATGCAGACGAAAACATCCTAATAGTACCTGTAAAGTTCATCGAAACATGTCAAACAATGTTTATAATTAATCCTCAAGTTGTCTATTGTCTAAATAATTGATCATATTTCAACCGGACAATAGCGTCTTCAATAGAAAAAAAAAACAACGAACTGCGCGCAATCGGTCACGCGCTCAAAACAGCTCTGGTTTATTTAGAGTCCACTGAAAGAATGTTCTCATTCTTCCTCGTTTTTCAGAATACAAGCCTGAAACAATGTCTAAAGACTGTTGACATCTAGTGGAAGCCATAGGAACTGCAATTTGGGTCCTATTCAAATACATACTGTATAGGCATTCAATAGAAAAGTACCCACATAAAAAATATCTGACTTCCTGGATGGATTATCCTCAGGTTTTCACCTGCCATATCAGTTATGTTATACTCACAGACATTATTGTAACAGTTTTGGAACCTTTGGAGTGTTTTCTATCCAATACTGCCATGCATATGCATATCCTAGCTTCTGGGCCTGAATAACAGGCAGTTTACTTTGGGCACGTTTGTCATCCAAACTTCAAAATACTGCCCCCTACCCAAGAGAGGTTAAATCCTAGACGTAGTATACATAATGTATTGTAAATAATCTATACATACCTCATACCTGTGTGACAAACTGCACATTTTAGAGTTGTCCCCAGCACAAGGTGCACATGTGCAATGATTAAGCTGTTTAATCAGCTTCCTGATATGCCACACCTGTCAGGTGGATGGATTATCTTGGCCAAGGAGAAACGCTCATTTACAGTGATGTTAACAAAGGTGTGCACAAGATTTGAGAGAAATAAGCTTTTTGTGCATATGGGGTATGGTAGTAGAAATGATACTGGAATGCAGATGGGAGACTCCATCCTTCCGTAGCCTATTCAAAGTAGATTTTGAATTTGAAGCTTGTTAGTCAAACAGGGTATAGCCAACCTTTAGTCTAAATCAATGTTCATCAAAGCATTTAAATTGGCTAGATTGTAATGTTTCTCAGTAAAATAATAGGCTTGCAGAATATTAGGTCACAGGTCAAAGTGACATATTTGCTTCTCTCAGTCTGATCATAACATAAATAAATCCTCATACTCAAATATTCGTTCAACCGAAATAAAGAAAACATTTCTGAAAACCTCAATGTTCTCCATCTAACTATAGGCATGTCATTAGGAAAATACTGTTCTGTAGACCACAAATCAATTATTTTAGATGACAGATAAGTCAAAATAATTTAGCTGGATTTTTTGCGTTTCGGGACTCATTTTGATCGGACTCAGACCTGACTCAATTTGCATCCGTTTCTCTCTCAGCTCGGACATGATTTGGGTCAGATCAGGTCCACCTCAGAATATAGATGATTATTATTATTTTTACCAGATTCTGTCAGGGTTGGGTAGGTATTTAACAGATCCAATTTGGAGTTGATCTCAATTTTGGGATCCGATAAAACCTCTACAGTGAACCAAGAGGTTGTGAGTTCAAATCCCAGGGGAGGACATGTTGAATAATAATWATTCTTTGGGACCATCCTGACAACTGATACACAAATGTTCTTGCAACATTCCCATCAAACGTGTCTTGAACATGTTAAGTTCAAAGAAAAAAGCAACCATGTTCTGTGTATGTTTGGTGACCCGTTGATGGAATATACCCCTAACCCTCAGAGAACTGGACACATGAATGTTCTTGCAACGTTCCAATGAAACATGTCTAGAACATTCATATCTTGTGTTCTGAGAACATGGAAACCATGTTCTGTGTATGTTTGGTGGACCCGGATGGAATATTTTCCTAACCGACAGAGAACTGGACACATGAATGTACTTGCAACGACCCATGAAAGGTGTCTCGAACATTAATATAGGATATTCTGAGAACATGGTAACCACGTTCTCGGTATGTTCTGTTTGACATTAAGGGAATGTTCTCCTAACTCTAACGCAAAAAACATGCGTTCCCCTAACTAACGGAAAACTTGACACTCAAACATTAGGGAAACATTACGGGTAACATAAAAAAGATGTTCTCTCTCCCTAGAATTGTAGGCTGGGTATCTCCAGGTTTCCTTTCCTTTATCACAAATGATTGGTGAAAAAATGTATGGAAAAGTGGACAAGGAAGTAAGGAAGCAGCTATTGAGAAGCGACTGAGGTCACTCCCTCTCGACTGGAAAATTATAATTCTCTCTCTGTTTAATAATCTCCAAAGACAGTACAACAACAAAAAACATTATGCCAGAGGCAATTCCTAGAAGAATGAGGTAGCTCAATCTCCCTTGGGAGGCAGTTGGGGGGAATTATGTTCTCAAGGATAATTAAAAGAAAATAATAATTAGGCAAATCACTGTTACATGTCCATGAGAAACAGTATCATCAGCAAAACAAGGGTGGACTTTTTTTTCTCTTCGCAGGACTCAAAAAGCACCATCGACCCAAAATTGGAATTTAATGTTTTCAGAGCTAGACTGTGACATAGAGAAAAGATGAATGACAAGTATTTTTCCCAGGGTCATATTCATTTGTCATCAAAAGTAAGAAAACGGACTGAAACAGGGAGGGATTAGCCGAACATGAGAATGAGTCCAATGAGAAACACTCATTATCATTTTCCATTGCAAAATGTCTTACTACATTTTTGACGAATGAATACAACCCTGGAAATACTTGCGCTCTTGTGTCATAAGGTTAAGAGGTTAGACTCCTAACAATAGCTCTGACATGACACTTATTGGGCCAGGATCCACATTGAGTGACCATCAATTTGGCTCCCAGCATTTCATGTGTTTCTGACAATAAACATGGAAGAGTGATGCATCATACTTTTGCTTTGAAAAGAGAACTATCATCCAGCAACTATTCCATGTTATTCCATGTTATTTCACTTAAACACAAAACATCTCTCAGCTTTATTTTCCTTCAAATTTTATTGCTGCGGTCAAGAACATTCTATTCACGTCTGTTTTTACTCTGTCACAATCGCTTGACTCAACTTCATACAACCGGCTACACACGCCTGAACAAACTGCTCTATTCAGCCTGTACTGTAAGGTCTTATGTAACCACTGGTTACCATGATTTTACTGTGTCTAAACTCTCCAATCACTTCTCATTCCCTCTCTCCTTCCATCCCTCTATCTCACCCTTTTCCAGACGTGAATGACTGGGGCAATTTCTGTGTCCCCAAGCCAATTCGGCACTAATGCCATCACGCCTGCGTCGCTTAAGTWAATGTGACATGCCAGCGCAAATACAAGTTGGCGCAACGGGATGACGGACCCAGTCGCCAGGTGTCAAGGACGGCTGGCGGGACTTTTTCTATGAGTGCATTATCATCATCCCCGGACCTAGGCTTGCAGTTTGATGATGCAGCCAACAGACAAGGCGATAATAGTGCGATTTGAGCTCAGCAGTGATGACTAAGGGAAAGAATAGTTGACTAGATAAAGGTGCTTTTGTCCAGTTTGATGATGCGTCCATAAGAAAGATGAGAGAAATTCTTCAAGCTCTGTCAAGCTCTGTCATTGCTAGACAGCCATTTTCAGGTCTTGCCATAGATTTYCATGCCGATTTAAGTCAGAACTGTAACTAGGCCACTCAGGAACATTCAGTGTCATCTTGGCAAGCRACTCCAGTGTATATCTAACGTTGTGTTTTAGGTTATTGTCCTGCTGAAAGGTGAATTTGTCTCCCAGTGTCTGTTGGAAAGCAGACTGAAGCAGGTTTTCCTCTAGGATTTTTCCTGTGATTAGTTCAATTCCATTTCTTTTCATCCTAAAAAGACTCAATTGTCCTTGCCGATGACAAGCATACCCATAACATGATGTAGCCACTGATATACTTGAAAATATGAAGAGTGGTACTCAGTGATGTGTTGTATTTGATTTGCCCCAAACATAATGCTTTGTATTCAGGACAAAAAGTTCATTTCTTTGCCACATTTTTTGCAGTTATACTTTAGTGCCTTATTGCAAACAGGATGCATGTTTTATTCTTTATAGACTTTCTTCTTTTCACTCTGTCATTTTGGTGAGTACTGTGGAGTAATTACAATGTTGTTGATTCCTCCTCAGTTTTCTCCTATCACAGCCATTAAACTCTGTAACTGTTTTAAAGTCATCATTGGCCTCATGGTGAAATCCCTGAGTCGTTTCCTTCCTCTCCGGCAACTGAGTTAAGAAGGATGACTCTATCTTTGTAGTGACTGGGTGTTTTGATTCAACATCCAAAGTGTAATTAATAACTTTGTCATGCTCAAAGGGATATTCAATGTCTGATTTTTAGGTTTTTGTATTTTACCAATCTACCAATAGGTGCCCTTCTTTGCGAGGCATTGGAAAACCTCCCTGGTTTTTGTAGTTGAATCCTTGTTTGAAATTCACTGCTTGACTTAGGGACATTACAGATTATTGTATGTGTGGGGTACAGAGCTGATGTGGTCATAAAATAATCATGTTTAACACTATTATTGCACAAAGAGTCCATGCAACTTATTGTGAGAATTATTAAGCACATTTTCACTCCTGAACTTATTGACGCTTACATTAACAAAGAGGTTGAATTGACATTTCAGCTTTTAATTTTGAGTTAAGTTGAAAAAGAAAACATCATTCCACTTTGACATTATGGGTTATTGTGTGTAGGACAGTGACMAAAAAATCTGAAATGAAACCATTATAAATACAGGCTGTAACACAACAAAATGTGGAAAAAGTCAAGTGGAGTGATTATTTTCTGAAGGCACTGTAGTACTTGCGGGGATATACGGGTACAAAGGACACAAAGGACTTTGCCTGAGTGGCAAGGAATAGCTGAATAGCAAATTCGTCCGTGTGTGGGTTGTGGGTTTGAAAGAATGTGACACTTATGTCATGATATAAACTTCACTGTCTAACCGTGGATGTAAAAATATAAAAATATGTGTGGGAAAAGCTGAGGTTCTCCACCTCTAGCTGTCGCTAAATGTTATCTGTGATCAGTCGAAGGGATCATTGTGTTGATAGCAGCGATTCTGCTGGAATGAAACTGGGAGACAGAGGGATTTCAAGGGGATTTGGATAAGAGCCTCATCCCAACATATTCTCTCTCTCTCACACACACACACACACACACACACACAGCAACTGTCAGTGCTAACTAGTCTACTCCCTATATCATAGTTTATATGGGCCCCAAAGATCATGCTGAAACGACATACAATATGCTCTGGCTCTGTGACATAAATCTTTGATATAGAATTATTGGCGTTGAAGTAAATTGAAAAGCATAATCTTTGCTACATAAAATGCTTTGCACACCAGTGAACATCAGCAGCATAATGCCATTCTCTTTCTTTCTCTCTGTGTGTGTGTGTGTGTGTGTGTGTGTGTGTCTATATACACCTTGCTACATGAGTTGGAGCTGAGAGCTCAGCTCCAACTCAGGCATCTCATAAAAACATTAACAGGATAAGCCGCTTTCCATGCCGAGTTGGCATCCTCAGCACTCTGTTTCTAAATAAGCGATGCCGTTCCAAATGTTTACCAACACCCTCTCTCTCTCTCACTCACGTCCCTTCTCGGTCTCTTTCTTTCTTTCTTTCTCACACACACACACACACACACACACACACACACACACACACACACACACACACACACTAAAATAAATCTCTCTAGCACTTTCACACACTTGGGCCTGCTGGTTTACGATAAAGTGCTGCCAATATACTTAAGTATAGGAAAGCCATCTAATATGGACAGTGCATTCGGAAAGTATTCAGACCACTTGACTTTTTCCACGTTTTGTTGCATTACAGCCTTATTCTAAAATGTATTATTACATCGTTTTTTCCCTCATCAATCTATCCACAATAACCCAGAATGACAAATATGATTTTTTTTGCAAATGTATAAAAAAAAAAAAAAAACGATATCACATTTACATACTAAGTATTCAGACCCTTTACTCAGTACTTTGTTGAAGCACCTTTGGCAGTGATTACAGCCTTGAGTCTTCCTGAGTATGACGCTACAAACTTGGCACACCTGTATTTGGGGAGTTTCTCACATTCTTCTCTGTTTTTGGAGTTGTAACTTTGGTGCCCCCTGTCATTTGTAAACTCTAGATTGACGCATGTCACTTGAAGTTTTTGGCAAATTGCCCCATTGACACGAATGCATTATAAAATGGGAAAGTCTGAACTACAAGGATCAAGTTTGGGATTCAAACCTAAACGCAACCGATTGTGGTCTTCAGAGCCAAAGTTTCCTGCTCATCATAGGCTTCCCCTAAAGCCTCTGCAGATCAATGGCAAACATCTCAGGATGCCCCCTCAGGCTTCCTGTCAGAATCCTTTCATGGGGATCTTTGACACTGAGGATCAAGCACTTACTGAAGAAGTGCAACATGTAACTTAGTTGTACCGGCCTCCCATGAGCATGAAGACAATGCCTGTGACCAAAACGACACCCAATTCCCTACAGAGTGCGCCACTTTTAACCAGAGTCAAAAGTAGTCGAATAATGTACGTAGGCAATAGGGGTCCATTTGGGACACACTCAATGACTGTGGGGGTTTGTTCTCTGACTTTGGAAATCATTATGCGTATCAGTGAGAGAGGTCCTCTTCACATTGAGCTGATTAATAAATGATCACTTGCCGCGGGTTGAGAGCAACCTTTCTGGTTCATTTACCTCGTTGTCAAGGATTCCGAATCAATGTAGTCCATGAGATTAATGAGGCTTTGGCTAGATCAATCTTGACTCCAGGTTTGAGGCTCACTTCAGGAGAGAACAATCACTAAGAAAAACATTTATTTTAGTACAACGTTTTTTTGTTCCATTTGTAATTTTGTATTTTCTGGACATAAAGACAGGTAATACGCGACATGCGTTTTATTGCCAGAATGGCATGGATCAGAGTCAAACCAACGCCGACACAGTCTATGTGTGCGCTGAAGGCATCATCCCTCGCCACTAGACCATGGACAAGGTTTCACAAAGCTATTTTTGGTGGTGGTGGGATTATGGTATGGGCAGGCGTAAGCTACAGACAATGAACACAATTGCATTTTATCGACGTCAATTTGAATGCACAGTGATCCCGTGACGAGATCCTGAGGCCTGTTGTCGTGCCATTCATGCGCCACCCCCATCTCATGTTCCAGCATGATAATGCAGGGCAGCATGTCGCAAGGATCTGTACACAATTCCTGGAATGTGAAAATGTCCGTTGTTCCGTGGTATGCATACTCACCAGACGTGTCACCCATTGAGCATGTTTGGGATGCTTTGGATYGACGCGTATGACAGAGTGTTCCAGTTACCCGCCAATGTCCAGCAACTTCGCACAGCCGATGAARAGGAGTGGGGCAACATYCCACAGGCCACAGTCAACAGCCTGATCAACTCTATGTGAGGGCGATGTCACGCAGCATGAGACATATAGTGGTCAAACCAGACACTAACTGGTTTTCTGATCCACGGCCCTAACATTTTTCCGATATCCCAGCCCTGGGCACACATTGGAATCAAAGGAGAAGCAAGTGAAGAAGTGTAGCACAAACGCAAGCCTACGCGAAGCAGCCGCCAAACAACCAGACCTAAAAGAGGCCTTTGAAAAGAGTGTAATCCTGTTGCAGCTGTTGTGAGTGGCCGGTTTGAGCGACTTACGTGGAAAGGAACACACATAGAAGYACATCAGCCCGCAACACAGGKTGGAATTGCCAATTTTGCACAACATATCAACATCAWTGACACMGARGTTGACATGATGCATRACCTCAGCAGAAAAGGCATTGAACGGAACAAGCAATTCCAGGACAGACATTTCAAAATGTCACAATACATGGTACAGATCAATAMAYGTGAGGGAGAGGATCCACGCTGGTACTACTTCATTGAATCCTCCATGCTGGCCAGAAGAACAATTCAAGAAATTAAGGTTTGTRCCTGMTCCAACATTGACGACAGAGAGACATGAGTACTAGAAACGTGATGATCTGTACARCTCGGACACCACAGACAACGATAGGCCTTCTATAACAGCAAACAGAGACATTGCGAAGAGGAGTGCTGTCATGGTCATTGCAAAGGTGAGGAAGACCRTCAACTGTGTTGAATGTGAGRAGCCAAGGTGCTTGTMTGCCAAAAGAAATCTGTCTAGACAAGAACAGAAAGCAGTACTTTCAGAGCTGTTCAATAGAAAGATCGTCAAAATCACGAGCAGGTAGTGGCTTTCAAGGGGCAAACTTGTAGAATGAAAATGGAGTGTCATGGAATGTCATTCCCAGATGTGTGTGTTCACCGTGGATGTACATATGTTCTTCAATCAATCAATTCAAGTGGCTGCTGATCATTTGTGTATCAGTAACCAGGTTTCCATACAACCTTTTTATGCGAGTGAAGTACATGTCGGGTAAAAAATGTCATGACCGGTCTGATTGAAACAGAAAATATAACAACCATTTTATTAAAATAAACTTGGAGTCGCGCAATGATATCAATCAATCACATTTATTTATAATGCCCTTTTTACATCAGTCGATGTCACAAAGTGCTATACAGAAACCCAGCCTAAAACCCCAAACAGCAAGCAACGCAGATGTAGAAGCGTGGTGGCTAGGAAAAACTCCCTAGAAAGGCAGAACCCTAGGAAGAAACCTAGAGAAGAACCAGGCTCTGGGGGGTTGCCAGTCCTYYTCTGGCTGTGCCGGGTGGAGATAATAACAGTACATGGCCAAGATGTTCATATATGACCCGCAGGGTCAAATAATAATCACAGTGGTTGGGTGCAACAGGTCAGCACCTCAGGAGTAAATGTCAGTTGGCTTTTTATAGCCGATCATTCAGAGTTAGAGACAGCAGGTGCGGTAGAGAGAGTCGAAAACAGCAGGTCCGGGAAAAGGTAGCACGTCCGGTGAACAGGTCAGGGTTCCATAGCCGCAGGCAGAACAATTGAAACTGGAGCAGCAGCACGACCAGGTGGACTAGGGACAGCAAGGAGTCATCAGGCCACATAGTCATAAGGCATGGTCCTAGGGCTCAGGTCCTCCAAGAGAAGAGAGAAAGAGAGAAAGAGATAGAGAATTAGAGGGAGCATACTTAAATTCACACAGGACACTGGATAAGAAAATAGAAATACTCCAGATACAACCGACTGACCCTAGCCCCCCGACACAAACTWTTGCAGCAKAAATACTGGAGGCTGAGACAGGAGGGGTAGGAAGACACTGTGGCCCCGTCCGACGATACCCCCAGACGGGGCCAACCAGGCAGGATATAACCCCACCCACTTTGCCAAAGCACAGCCTCCACACCACTAKAGGGATACCTTCAAACCACCTGAGACAAGGCCGAATATAGCCCATGAAGATCTCCCCCATGACACGAACCCGAGTGGGGCGCCAACCCGGACAGGAAGAGCTCATCAGTGACTCAACCGACTCAAGTGATGCACCCCTCCAAGGGACGGCATGGAAGAGCACCAGTAAGCAGTGACTCAGCCTCCGTAATAGGGTTAGAGGCAGAGAATCCCCAGTGGAGAGAGAGGGACCGGCCAGGCAGAGACAGCCAGGATGGTATGTCGCTACAGTGCCTTTCCGTTCACCTTCACACCCCTGGGCCAAACTACACTCAATCATAGGACCTACTGAAGAGATGAGTCTTCAATAAAGACTTAAAGGTTGAGACCGAGTCTGCTTCTCTCACATGGATAGGCAGACCATTCTATAAAAATGGAGCTCTATAGGAGAAAGCCCTGCTTCCAGCTGTTTGCTTAGAAATTCTAGGGACAGTAAGGAGGCCTGCGTCTTGTGACCGTAGCGTACATGTAGGTATGTACGGCASGACCAAATATTAAAGATAGGTAGGAGCAAGCCCATGTAATGCCTTGTAGGTTAGCAGTCAAACYTTGAAATCAGCTCTAGCCTTAACAGGAAGCCAGTGTAGAGAGGCTCGCACTGGAGTAATATGATCAAATTTGTAGGTTCTAGTCAAGATTCTATCAGCCGTGTTTAGCACTAACTGTSAGTTTATTTAGTGCTTTATCCGGGTAGCCGGAAAGTAGAACATTGCGGTAGTCTAATCGAGAAGTGACAAAAGCATGGATACATTTTTCGGCATAATTTTGGACAGAAAGTTTCTGATTTTTGTGTTCGTCAAAAGAGASGTCAGGGTCCAGAGTAACGCCGAGGTCCTTCACAGTTTTATTTGAGACGACTGCACAACCATCAAGATTAATTGTCAGATCTAACAGAAGATTTTTGTTTATTGGGACCTAAAACTAGCATCTCGGTTTTGTCCGAGTTTAAAAGTAAAACATTTGCCACCATCCACTACCTTATGTCTGAAACACAGGCTTCCAGTGAGGGCAAATTTGGGTCTTCACCATGTTTCATTGAAATGTACAGCTGTGTATCGTCTGCATAGCAGTGAAAGTTAACATTATGTTTCCAAATGACATCCCTTAGAGGTAAAATATATAGTAAAAACAATAGTGGTTCTAAAACGGAACCTTGAGGAACACCGACATTTACAGTTGMTTTGTCAGAGGACAAACCATCCACAGAGACAAAATGATATCTTTCTGACAGGTAAGATCTAAACCAGGCCAGAACTTGTCCGTGTTGACCCATTTGGGTTTCCAATCTCTCCAAAAGAATGTGTTGATCGATGGTATCAAAAGCAGCACTCAGGTCTAGGAGCACGAGGACAGATGCAGAGCCTCGGTCTGACGCCATTAAAATGACATTTACCACCTTCACGAATGCAGTCTTAGTGCTATGATGAGGTCTAAAACCAGACTGAAGCGTTTCATATACATTGTTTGTCTTCAGGAAGGCAGTGAGTTGCTGCTCAACAGCTTTTTCAAAAATGTTTGAGAGGAATGGGAGATTCGATATAGGCCGATAGTTAAAAAAAAAAAAAATCTGGGTCAAGGTTTGGCTTTTTCAAGAGGCTTTATTACTGCCACTTTTAGTGAGTTTGGTACACATCCGGTGGATAGGGAGCCATTTATTATGTTCAACATAGAAGGGCCAAGCACAGGAAGCAGCTCTTTCAGAAGTTTAGTTGGTCTCAGGTCCAGGATGCAGCTTGAAGGTTTAGAGGCCATGACTATTTTCATTAATGTGTCAAGAGATATAGTATTAAAAAACTTGAGTGTCTCCCTTGATCCTAGGTCCTGGCATTGTTGTGCAGACTCCATGACCAACAACCAACTTGACAGAGMTTGATGAATTTGTAAAAGAATAATGGGCAAATGTTGCACAATAAGGGTGTGGAAAGCTCAGAAAGACTCCCAGCTGTAATCACTGCCAATACTTATGTAAATGAGATATTTCTGTATTTTATTTTCAATACATGCTTGCAAACATTTCTAAAAACGTGCTTCCACTTTGCCATTATGAGGCATTGTGTGTAGATGGGTGAGAAAAACAATWAAATGTATTTTGAATTCAGGCTGTAACACAAGAAAATGTGGAATAAGTCAAGGRGTATGAATATTTWATGAAGGCACTGTATTATGGAAATGCAAACGGAGAGTGCCAAGGTAATGTGGCRTATGGTTGGCTTGGCAGCMAAAGAGGACTTTGTCCACATTATTATTCAACGACTTGCTCAGAATTAATGCCTTGGAGCAATTATATATTAACGCCTGCAACCCCCCCAACACACACACACACACACACAGAAACATTTTGTATAGTTTGACAACACTGGTTGTAAGCTTTTAAATGATCTTTAAAAATTGTATTTTCCACTGATGAAGACATGTCTCATGGTACGGTGGGCTATGCAAAATGGATCAATCATGGGGCCTGGTCAAAAATACTGCTATATAGTGAAAAGAGTGCCATTTGGGACACTGGCCTCAGTGTCATGTGGTTACAATTAAATGACTGACCTTTAGGCTGACCTTCCAAATCAAATCATATCAAAATGTATTTGTCACATACACATGGTTAGCAGATGTTAATGCGAGCGTAGCGAAATGCTTGTGCTTCTAGTTCCGACAGTCCAGTAATATCGAACAAGTGATCTAACAATTCCCCAATAACTACCTAATACACACAAATCTAAAGGAGTGAGTGAGAATATGTACATATAAATATGGATGAGCGATGGCCGAGCAGCATAGGCAAGGTGCAATAGATGGTATAAAATACAGTATATACATATGGTATGAGTAATATAAGATATGTTAACATTGTTAAAGTGGCATTATTTAAATTGGCATTGTTTAAAGTGACAAGTGATCCRTTTATTGAAGTGGCCAGTGATTGGGTCTCAATGTAGGCAGCAGACTCTCTGAGTTAGTGATTGCTGTTTAGCRGTCTGATGGCCTTGAGATAGAAGCTGTTTTTCAGTCTCTCGGTCCCAGCTTTGATGCACCTGTACTGACCTCACCTTCTGGATGATAGCGGGGTGAACAGGCAGTGGCTCGGGTGGTTGTTGTCCTTGATGATCTTTTTGGCCTTCCTATGMCATCGGCTGCTGTAGGTGTCATGGAGGGCAGGTCATTTGCACCCGGTGATGCATTGTGCAGACCTCACCACCCTCTGGAGAGCCTTGCAGTTGAGGGCGGTGCAGTTGCCGTACCAGGCTGTGATACAGCCCGACAGGATGCTCTCGATTGTGCATCTGTAAAAGTTTGTCAGGGTTTTGGGTGACAAGCCAAATTTCCTCAGCCTCCCGAGGTTGAAGAGGCGCCTTTACGCCTTCTTCACCACACTGTCTGTGTGGGTGGACCATTTCAGTTTGACTGTGATGTGTACGTTGAGGAACTTAAAACTTTCCACCCTCTCCACTGCTGTCCCTTCGATGTGGATAGGAGGGTGCTCCCTCTGCTGTTTCTTGAAGTCCACGATCATCTCCTTTGTTTTGTTGACATTGATGGAGATGTTGTTTTCCTGACACCACACTCCGAGTGCCCTCACCTGTTCCCTGTAGGCTGTCTCGTCGCTGTTGGTAATAAAGCACACTACGGTTGTGTCATCTGCAAACTYGATGAATGAGTTGGAGGCGTGCATGGCCACACAGTCATGGCTGAACAAGGAGTACAGGAGGGGGCTGAGTATGCACCCTTGATGGGCCCCAGTGTTGAGGGTCAGCAAAGYGGAGATGTTGTTTCCTACCTTCACCACCTGGGGACGGCCCATCGGAAAGTACAGGACCCAATTGCACAGGGCGGGTTGAGACTCAGGGCCTCCTGCTTGATGATGAGCTTGGAGAGTACTATGGTGTTGAATGCTGAGCTGTAGTCAATGAACAGCATACTTACATAGGTATTCCTCTTGTCCAGATGGGATAGGGCAGTGTGCAGTGTGATGGTGATTGCATCGACAGTGGACCTGTTGGGGCAGTATGCAAACTGAAGTGGGTCTAGGGTGGCCGGTAGGGTGGAGGTGATATGATTCTTAACTAGCCTCTCAAAGTAATTCTTGATGACAGAAGTGAGTACTATGGGGCGGTAGTCATTTAGTTCAGTTATCTTTGCCTTCTTGGGTACAGGAACAATGGTGGCCATCTTGAAGCATGCGGGGACAGTAGACTGGGATAGGGAGCGATTGAATATGTCCACAAACACTCCAGCCAGCTGGTCTGCGCATGCTCTGAGGACGCAGCTAGGGATGCCTTCTGGGCCAGCAGCCTTGCAAGGGTTAACATGTTTAAATGTTTTACGTCAGCCACGGAGAAGGAGAGGTGAGGGGCGCGGTCCTTGTTAGCGGGCCACGATGGTGGCACTGTATTATCCTCAAAGCAGGCAAAGAATGTGTTTAGTTTAGTGTCTGGAAGCGCGACGTCGGTGTCTGTGACGTGGCTTGTTTTCATTTTGTAGTCCGTGATTTCCCGTAGACCCTGCCATATACGTCTCGTGTATGAGCTGTTAAATTGCAACTCCACTTTGTCCCTGTACCGGCATTTCGCTTGTTTGATTGTTTTGCGGAGGGAATAAATACACTGTTTATATTCCACCATTTTCCCAGACCTCTTTCCATGGTTAAATGCGGTGGTTCGCGCTTTCAGTTTTGCGTGAATGCCACCATCCATCCAAGGTTTCTGGTTAGGGTAGGTTTTAATTGTCTCAGTGGGTACAACATCTCCAATGCACTTCCTTAAACTCACTCACCGAGTCAGCGTTTAGATCGATGGTGTTACCTGAGGCTGACCGGAAAATATCCCAATCCACGTGATCAAAACAATCTTGAAGCGTGGATTCGGATTGGTCAGACCAGCGTCGAATGGTTCTAGTCACTGGTGCATCCTGTTTGAGTTTCTGCCTATAAGACGGTAGGAGCAAGATGGCGTCATGGTCAGATTTGCCGAAGGGACGGCAGGGGAGGGCTTTGTATGTCACACCCTGATCTGTTTCAGCTGTCCTCGTTATTGTCTCCACCTCCTCCAGGTGTTGCTTATTTTCCCCAGTGTATTTATCCCTGTGTTTCCTGTCTCTCTGTGCCAGTTTGTCTTGTATGTCCAAGCCTACCAGCTGTTTTCCCGTTTTTCTGCTTTGCTTTTTCTCCTTTTGCTAGTCCTCCCAGTTGTGACCCTTGCTTTTTCTGGACTTCATGCCCACCTGCCTGACCATTCTGCCTGCCCTGACCTCGAGCCTGCCTGCCCTTCGGTACCTCCTGTACTCTGAACTGGTTTTGACCTTTTGCCTGTCCACAACCATTCTCTTGCCTACTCCCTTTGGATTTATTAAACATCTGAAACTCCAACCATCTGCCTCCTGTGTCTGCATCTGGGTCTCACCTTGTGTCATGATATTGTATATATTGAGGACGTTAGAGTCGCAGTGATTGAGTGTATATCCTTCCTCATCCTTTCATCCCCTGGTGGGACCTTCTCCTCAATGACTCTTTATTTTCTGCTCCCTGAGCGGTCTCTTCTGTCCGGTTGGTAAAGAATATAGAGTAGATGGTGATATGTTACCCCCTTGTTCCCCCCATCCCTTTTGAGGTGCATCTTTCCTGCACGTGCCTGGTATTGTTCCTCTCTCACCTGGTATGACCCCTTTAAAGTGGAACAGAGTTTTTGTTGATTTGTTGACCTTTTGAACTTTAATAGAAAGACGTTCTGTGTCCGTGGAGTATCTATAGAGGTGGGATTTGCGTTGATGGAAATGGAATCTGTCATGGTGGATTGTACTGTGTGTGTGAACGTTTGTTTGTGTGTGTGTGTGTGCTCAACATAGGAGTCAGTGTGTGTGTGTGTGTGTGCACTCACTCACCTGTCTAAGGTTTTGCACAGCGCAAGCCCTCATCCCTTCACTTTTGACTGTTCCATGACGAATGAAAACAGTTTGGTCGACTGGATCTATTGACTATCCCAGCCCCTAATCTTGATATTCCATCTGCAAAAGAAGAATTGGTGTCATGGATCGACCCATAGACAAACGATTGATGACATTGATCAACCCATTTGATAGCCACATTTCTGAAACCCAGAGTGTGTAGACATCCATTGGCGATAGATATATGATAGCTGTACAAACAGCTCCCAAAATAAGGTATTGCTCTCAACATTTAAGGGGCATACCAGGGCTCCGTTTGCCATCCATCTTTGCCAGCGGAATGGTTCTCTGTTGGCTGCTCAGCTAGGGTTCAGCTAGCCCCAATTGGGACGAAACTGAAAGAGACACAAACAGCACTCCTGTCGGGTCCCTCTCGTCACATGTGCTGCCCACACCGGGAGCTCTCGGCAGGGGTCATCCTCAGGGACGAGAGGGGCTAGTGCTAGATCTCTGGAGGATGTCTGGAATAGAGAGAATCCTGTTGAGAATCACAGTGGTTACGATGCGGTTCTTTGTGCCGTTGCAATACCGAAATCAGAATTCCGTCTTGGCTGCATCCACCGGCTGGCAAGTTTTTTGGATTTTCTCACCACACTTTGGTTTGAGAAACCTTCCGAACACACAACAATTCAGCAAAATCACAGGTACCTATCGGTAGCTATAGCTAGGTTTCCATCTAATTGGTGACAGATTTTCAATGCRAATATWAAAAAAATCTGCATAAAAACAATTTGAGCATTTTCCCACCAGAGATGTTTCCTTTAAATGGACTTGTTGTGGATAAAAAGCTGTGCGTGATGACATAGTTCACATAAAAATACCTTTTGCGGTTAAATTCCCAAGTACCGATAAAAAAATAGAAGTTAAATGGGTTTCCATCGCATTTTCCAACTCTACTGATGGTTTTCTCACGCCAAAAAATTGCATTATATAGCAAGTGTGCCCACTCTAGTATTGACATGTGCATTCTAGCTGCAAAAGTCTATGTGCCGGGGGGCTAGGACCAGTCTGTTAAATCTGTTGTTATTTTTCTGTCTTATCTAGTGTCCTGTTGGAATTTAAGTATGCTCCCTCTAATTCTCTCTCTCTACCCTCCCAGAGGACCTGAGCTCTAGGACCATGCCTCAAGACTACCTGGCCTGATGACTCCTGGCTGGCCCCAGTCCACCTGGTCGTGCTGCTGCTCCAGTTTCAACAGTTCTGCCTTCGGCCTTGGAACCCTGACCTGTTCACCGGACGTGCTACCTTGTCTCGGAACCTGCTGTTTTCGACTCGCTCTATCTCTCTCTCTCTACTGCACCTGCTGTCTCGACCTCTGAATGCTCAGCTATGAAAAGCCAACTGACATTTACTCCTGAGTTACTGACCTGTTGCACCCTCTAAAACCACTGTGATTATTATTTTACCCTGATGGTCATCTATGAATGTTTGAACATCTTGAAGAACAATCTTACCTTAATGGCCATGCACAACCAGAAGAGGACTGGCCACCCCTCAGAGCCTGGTTCCTCTAGGTTTCTTCCTAGGTTCCTGCCTTTCTAGGGAGTTTTTCCTAGCCACTGTAGTTCTACAACGACATTGCTTGCTGTTTGGGGTTTTAGGCTGAGTTTCTGTATAGCACTTTGTGACATATGCTGATGTAAAAAGGGCTTTATAAATAAATGTGATTGATTGATATCATTGCGTGACTCCAAGTTTACTTCAATATGATGCTTATTATATTTTCTGTTTCAATCAGTACGGTCATGMCATTTTTTTATCCGACATGTACTTTACTCGCATAAAAAGGTTAGATGGAAACCTGGTTACTGATACACAAATTATCAGCAGCCATTTTAATCTACATTGATGATCTCATAAAGGCACATCAATACATCAGCCATACATCAACCAGTCTAAATCTGGAGCATAAGCATACGTTTGTTTGTTCATGACTTATAAATTCATAAGGGTCGGTAGGTAGTTTCATTACAACCCAAAAACATATATTTTCGGTTTCACATTCAGAAGTGAAAATGGGAACGTTTATTTTTTAGGTTGCAGGGAGGTTCTGTTTTCCTGTGTGGTTGTATTAAGCTTTCCTGTGTGGTTGTATTAAGCCTCTCAGAAAGGAAATTATAGGTTATTTGGAGGTTTTTGAATATTTCCTTAACTTTCGCCGAATGTTTCGATAAGACTTTTAATAACACAGCTAGATTATTTGGGGTTAACTTTTTTGAACTCCAAGCACAGATAGGAAACAGCACAGATAGGCATTATCATGCAAACACAATTTGCTTTGGAACATGGCATCAGTGAGATAATCTTCTGTTCTCTATCWATGGAATTAGTCTACTGCGCCACCAGCATGGAGCTAGCATACCATGTTTTTTTACWCATACAAAGCTGTTCATTTTAGTCTATTCAAACAATACCCATTTCAAAGGAAACAAGCACTCATTAAAATCAGGTGTGGCCAATTATGGGGCGCAGCCAACACACCTCAACAAGCACAGTCAACCCTCACACTACCGACTGGGGTTATTTTCACCCCAGAGGAAACATTTTTCTTCAAATTKTTCATGACTTTGTTAGTCAACTTGCTCTTAGGATGTCTACATTTTTGTTTAGTGTTTYTGTATGAATATGGAGACATAATAACAAGTTATCCATGCCACCAAGATATAGCACCCCATGTACTTGTATAAGATTCTACTTTTCTAGACCACGAGAGTCTTCCAATGGTATAAATACTTGATAGAACTGCAATACAGAAGATACACTCTGAATCTACACAGAGAACGATATTCCCCGAAAAGTTGTTATTCTAGGGGAGATTTWAAAAAGTATTTATTTGAATCCAGTTTTTTCTGGAGACATAATATTAAGTTATACATATCCTTAGAGAGTGGAGTGGGACCTGTTAGAGTGATTATGACCAGATAAAATAACAGTCTATTTCAGAACTTCAGAATGGGTACAAAGAGTGACCTAAGCGACTTTGAGCATGGTATGATTGTCGGTGCCAGGCGCGCCGGTTCCAGTATCTCACAAATGGCCGGCCTCCTGGGTTTTTCTTGCACGACAGTGCGTGAAAAATAGTCAGCAGCAGTCCTGTGGGAGAAAACAGCTCGTTGATGAGAGGTCAAAGGAGAATGGCAATAATGGTAAAACAAACAGGCAAATAACAGCGCAGTACAACAGTAGTGTGCATAACATCTCGGAACTCGTCAGTCTTTTTCACAGATAGGCTATTGCAGCAGACGACCACACCGGGTTCCACACCTGTCGGCTAAAAACAAGAAGATGTGGCTCCAGGGGGAACGCGATAAGCAACACTGGACAATTGAGGAGTGGAAAAATATCTCCTGGCCCGACAAATCCAGATTCCTGTTGCGTCATACTCATGGCAGAGTCAGGATTTGGAATAACCATCATGAGTTCATGGCCTCATACCGCCTGGTGTCAACGGTACAGGCTGGTGGCGGTGGTGTGATGGTGTGGGGATTGTTTTCCTTGCACAAGTTAGGTCCCTTGATTGTTTTCCTTGCACAAGTTAGGTCCCTTGATACCAACTGAACAATGTTTCCATGCCCCAAAGAATTCAGGCTGTTCTACAGGCAATGGGGGGTCTGACCCGGTACTAGATTGGTGTACCTAATAAACTGGCCACATCTACAGTAAGTGACTGCACTGAGCCTTTAACAAGATAGAGGCTAGAGTTGTGCTGATAATGAGAACAGAATGTGCAGTATATGTTTAAAATAACATTCTTATAACGTTCTCTGAACCTTACTAAAGATACATTTAGTTTTTTATGGAATGTTTTTAACATTCTCTGAACAATTTGAGAACATGACTTTAAAACTTCTTAAGTATAGGGGGCAGTATTTTTGTTTTTGGCTAAAAAACGTACCCATTTGAAACTGCCTATTTCTCAGCCACCGAAACTAGAATATGCATATAATTGTCAGATTAGGATAGAAAACTCTAAAGTTTCCAAAACATTGTCTGTGAGTTTAACAATACTGATATTGCAGGTGAAAACCTGAGGAAAATCCAATCAGGAAGTGCCTCTTTTTTTGAAACATCTCTGTTCTTATGCATGCCTATCATTCATTTAAAGGGATATCAACCAGATTCCTTTTTCTATGGCTTCCCTAAGGTGTCAACAGTCTTTAAACATAGTTTCAGGYTTTTATTTTGAAAAATGAGCGAGAACGATCACATTGCGTAAGTGGATAGGTAGGGGCTCTCAGAGTGAGTTTTGCGCAACAGAGAAAGGCGGCCATTGTTTCTCCCGGTCCTATTGAAAAACCAACACTCCAGGTTGATATATTATCGAATATATATTTGAAAAACAACCTGAGGATTGATTATAAAAAACGTTTGACATGTTTCTGTGGACATTATGGATATTATTTGGAATTTCCGTCTGCGTTGTCGTGACCTCTCTTTCCTGTGGATTTCTGAGGATAACGCGCCAAATGAACGGAGGTATTTGGATATAAAAATAATCTTTATGGAACAAAAGGAACATTTGTTGTCTAACTGGGAGTCTCGTGAGTGAAAACATCCKWAGATCATCAAAGGTAAAYGATTAATTTKATTGCTTTTCTGATTTTCGTGACCAAGTTACCTGATGCTAAGTGTACTTAATGTTTTGTCGAGCGATCGATAAACTTACACAAACGCTTGTATTGCTTTCGCTGTAAAGCATAATTTCAAAATCTGAGACGACAGGTGGATTAACAAAAGGCTAAGCTGTGTTTTGCAATATTGCACTTGTGATTTCATGAATATGAATATTTTTTAGTAATATTATTTGACTGTGGCGCTATGCTATTCAGCGTTGCTGATGACAATTATCCCGATACCGGGATGGGTAGATCAGAAAGAACCACGAGGAAACCTGTTGGAAACATTATTCTGGAGTAATTCCCAAAGAGGAAATCACTTTTTGTTATCCTTCTCCAAACTATTTGAGAACATTCCTAATTCCCCACTGGGAGTACGTTCATAAAACATGAACAAAATTGAAATAAAATGTAACTATGTTTCATCTTTTAAGAAACGTTCTGTTCAAGTAATGAAATACCATGAAAATAACGTTTTTTTTTTTTTTGTCTAAATGTACTCAACATTTTCCAAAGCCAAACAACTATCCTGCAACATTCCCAGAAAGTCGCGTGTAGGTTCTATGCAAAATAACCACCGGACATCCACCCTTTCAACAAGCTCTAAGAAACATATGGTTCTCAGAAGGTTATGTGCTAGCTGGGAAGAGTGATTGCAGGGAGATTAGGCAAAATCATGCAGGCGAGTGGTGACCTGACAGGTTATCAGAGGAAATAAAATAGAAAGGCAGGTGGGCAGGGCAGGTGGTGCCCTTAATCTCTAGTGCGGCACAATGAGTTCATTACCATTCTATTCAACATGCCAGGCGCATTATGGTCTCTCCTACCGTATATTATTTTCCCAGAATGTGTTTGTGTATGTGCCTGCACGTGCCGGCTGCTTAGAGTCAATCTGCCTCTAATCATTCGAACCTGTGATCCGAGCAGCTCTCCGGAACCCCGGTAGCACTACCGCTCCACTTGCATTCATCCTGCGTTTGACTGCAGATCAGGTTACCGACCACTTTCATTGTTGGATCATGACTTGGTGTCTGAAAGCTTGTGCTACTACTCTCCATACTGGTCCTGTTAGTATTATTGACCTCATTGATGAGTGGTGCCTGGTCAGTGGTCTACATCGCTCAACATTCCCATTGTGCCTTACTTGGTCCCGATTCCCTACTGATACAGAGACACAGGTCGCCAATCGGAAGTCAAATTCGTCGTGAGTGTGGTGATTTCTCATTTCCGAACCAATTACGTGTTTATTGGCATGACTGCTGTACGTCAGGGATGTACACGTCGGACAATCCTAAACTTAATTTCCTTTGCTTATAATGGCAGCCATCCATGTCATACAAACAGGTTTCCTTCAAACACAGAGAAAACATGAAGGTGCTTAACTCTCAACTTGACATCGACTTCTTGACAATGTCATTTTGAAAATGGGTCAATAACACTTGCAATTCCACGTATGGATGGAGGCAGTTGTTATTGATTGACTGACAAAGGTTCAACCTTTCCCCTTCTCACAAAGAATGAGCATCTCTATAGATAATCTACACTGACAGGACAAAAAGGTCCATCTTGTTTCCTTTTTTCAAGACTATTACCTCCTCTGTCATTCTTCGCAAAAAGGAACTCAGTAAGATAGTCTAGGTGTGATTTGATCTGTCTGTTATCTGCTGTATTGTATAGCGGTAATTGTGTAGTAAATTAAATTGACCCACTATCACATATACTGTAGACAATATGGATAGAACTGGTTGTATGGTTGCACAAGGCAAACAGCAATAAAACAAGGCACCTTACAACCACTGCCCGCACACACATACAAGGTTGGCATGTAGCCTAGCAGTTAGCGTGACCCCAACATTATTTTGCTTTATTTGGGGATGCTGTCACTTCAGCCATTTTTCCCCCACGGAGAAAAATAGATGGGAAACTGTCGAAGACATCTGTCTCCATAAAACTTTATTTGGAAAATTTGTTGATTATGCAAGGTCATTGGAGAAAATGTTACACTGCAGAAGAAAATGAAATGTAGTGACAAAGCCTTTTTGATGTGCCTGTGTGGCAGTGGAAAGATATCTGGATATGTCTGTTCGCCAAACACATTCAGCAGTCACGGGTAAAGCTCAAAGTATGATTTTTCAAAGGGTGGCGCAGTCGACGTATCGAAAGCCGAGACTAAACCGCCAAACGCCCTTTTTCAGTTTTAACATGCGTGCAATCACACAATACATGTGTGGTCTGCTTGCTGATAAATTCCAAWCCAGACACAAGCACAAACATAGAGGACGGGGCTCAATGCAGCTGCACTTTCTCTCTCACTCTTTCTCGATCACCCTCTATTTTCATTCATTAWTTCTTTCCTCTTTCTAGGGGGAAAATTAACCTCAATCTAGCTCTCCTCTCAAGTGAAATAAGATAAGTGTGTTAATGGCCAAAGAGGTCAAGGTCTATCCTTTGGCTGAGGTGTCCAGACTCAAAATGAACACACCAGTACTTATATGGACACTGTAAACCAGGCTGGGATGAAGAACTCTTAAAGTCTCTCACTTTAAAGCACAGCTTCGCTAGCTACTAGCTTAATAAAGCCCACCTCTGTCACCCCCACCTAGCTACTAGCTTAAGGCCAAAATGTATATAAGCATTTTGAAAAGATAAACATAAAAATGTCAAAATCTTAATGAAAATGTATATTTTCCTTAGTTTATCATACTGAACTACCGTCATCAAAATATAATGAATTTTAACCACTTTAAAATGGACATGCATACATAATTCCAAAACCCATTTCATAGCAAATGTAACAAGCTTGATTATATTGTAACTTATTTTGAAGCGATGGAGATTGGGTCTAAATGGGTGTTTGGCATTTGGTAGTCTAAATTCTTCAACTGCCATTTCYTGAAAGTCAGGCCTCTTTGTCACGTTCTGACCTTAGTTCCTTTTTTATGTCTTTGTGTTAGGTTGGTCAGGGCGTGAGTTGGGGTGGGTAGTCTATGTTCTTTTTTCTATGTGGTTATATTTCTGTGTTTGGCCTGGTATGGTTCTCAATCAGAGGCAGCTGTCGATCGTTTGTCTCTGATTGAGAATCATACTTAGGTAGCCTGTTTTCCCCATTTTGGTTGTGGGTGTTTATTTTCTGGGTAGTGTCTGTTCACCTTGGGGAACTGTTTCATTTTCTCATCGTTGTTATTTTGTGTAGTGTTCAGTTTTAAATTAAAATATGACGAACACTTCTCCTTCACCAGACGAGAATCGTTACACTCTTCCCACATTCTAACTCATTTTCCTCAGCTTCAGAAGCGTCTACATTCACCAACATGTGTGTGGTTATCCTTAGGTATATTCTCGAGACTTGCCCAGAGGGAATTGTTCATATGTTGTCAATTTTTATTCTAAAAGCATTTTCTTGAGAAAAATGTGCMAAAAATGCATTTAWCGTACATGTCTTTTAATTTTACAGATAGAAAGATTAAACTGTTATTTATCCACAATCTTCTTTGAGTAAATCCAGTCCTGGAGTGTCTCAACAAAATTAAACCAAAAATATTTAGGATGACTTAATCCAGTGTCCTGAAAAAAGGAATTTGTGCGCTTTGCAAATATGCACATATTTCATGAGCTTTCGCCTCATTTGCATATCTCAATAAAAATATTTCTGAATTGTTTGTATCTACATTCAACTGGTAAAAGTGAATTGTGATATGATTAAGGGGGGAAAATCCAGATTAGGGTGGGGTGCCTGGCCTTAGTAAAGCCCAGCTCTGTGTTGTCAGCTCCACCTAACAAATGGCTCTCGTTAGCATGTTGATGTACTGTTTGAGAACAGGGACCCTGTCTCTTATCTCATTTAGAGGGAATCGTTGAGATAAATGGAGAGAGTGGTAGCGGTGGCGGCGCGTTAGTAAAGTAAAAAAKGCAGGAGAGCGAGCCCAGAAGATTATTAGCAGCGTGCTACAGTAGATTTGAATGGCGGTAGACCCCCTGAGAACGTTGAGGGAGGAAAAGAAGAAGATCCCACCGCTGCCACTGAAAGCACAACAACAAACAAGGGTGTAGTGGAGGTTTTGACACACGCAGGGAATGTTCCGTTCTGTACTGTTTTGCAATGTACTGGCTAGTGCACGTGCAGCTGCTAAGGCGCTAGCCGCTAAGTGGTCATTAATGTGCTCAGTCTACCGGTGTCTTCCTTACTGCCTTAACTGGTTGGCTGTGCTTTCGAATGTTAACTAGCAATGTTAAATGCCCATAAATCCCCAGGTAAGATGCATGCTAGATGCTCCTTTGAAGCGGAACATACTGTATTAATGCGACCGCTCGTGCGTCCCCTCACCTTACGCGCAGCAACTCCCCTGTCGCCGCGGTAATTGCTAAAGTCGTCAAACCATCCTAATGTCTACCACCACGCCTTAATTGAACGTATGGAATGCAAGCTCCCGTTTTTTCCACTCAACACCAWTTAATGATAGATCTTGATGTCATATCCTTTCCACCTTCTGATGAGTGACACCCAATTAAATTGAAAAGGGCAATATTAACAGAGCGACACGTCTCGCAGTGATGTCACCGTCAGYAATGCCTGTTCGGTGTAGATGGCGACACAATCAGAAGCCTTTGTGAAGGTATGAGTCACAGTGGTGTGGCATGTGTACACTGCGTATACCAAACATTAGGAACACCTTCCWAATATTGACTTGCACCCCCCTCTTTTCCCTCAGAACGGCCTCRATTTGTCGGGGCATGGACTCTACAAGGTGTCGAAAGCGTTCCACAGGGATGCTGGCCCATGTTGACTCCAACGGTTCCCACAGTTGTGTCAAGTTAGCTGGATGTCCTTTGGGTGGTGGACCATTCTTGATGCACATGGGAAACTGTTGGGTGCAAAAAAMMCAGCAGCGTTGCAGTTCTTGACACAAACCGGTGCGCCTGGCACGTACYGCCATACCTCATTCTAAGGCACTTAAATATGTTGTCTTGCCCATTCACCAACTGAATGGCACACATACACAACCCATGACTCAATTGTCTCAAAAATCCTTCTTYAACCCRTCTCCTCCCCTTCATCTACACTGATTGAAKTGGATTTAACAAGTGACATCAATAAGGGATCATAGCTTTCTGGMCAGTCTATGTCATGGAAAGAACAGGWGTTCTTAAAGTTTTGTACAATCGGTATATTGGAATACGAACACACAATGTGGCATTGAGGCTGCCYTGACAATGACAGATGTAACAAGCAGCAGACACAGGGGGATTTATAGAGCAAATCACAAATCACACCAGGAGGGAACCAGCACCCGATAACCTCCACCTTGTAGACACAGCTTGAGCATGCCCTTTGAGAACACCTCACTCAAGCTGGAAACACATATATATCTGAACACACACGTACAAGCACACACAGGATTGGGTAGTAACTGATTACATGTACTGTAACTGTAATCTGTTACATTACCAGCAAAAATTCTGTAATCAGATTACAGATACTTTTGACAAGCTAGATGTTTACTTGTAGGATTACTTTCAAATTAGGCAAAGTTCATGACACCTTTTGTTTTCTCAATGACATTCAAATCAGCATTTAAAATAAGGCTCAAGCTTAAGTTTGGTCCGCCTGACCGAGTCTGACCACATGTCAGAGACCTCTATGATGATACAAAATTTGTTTGATGGATCGTGAGAAAAGAGCAGGAATAGGCTTTTAGGCTACAGTGCAAGCTACAGTATGTCTTCCAATTGTGCGACTGCTGTCGGCATCAAAGATTATACGACCAACTTGGATAAACGCTTGGAGGTAAGGATGACAGCAGTGGTGTAGGCTACCGGCGATATGATACCACTTAGGCCTATGATTGATATCTACATAGAAATTATGTGAATCACACTGCTGCTCTCTCAATTATTCACATTTTACGGAATACGGATTGTGGTTGTTGTGGATGGCTGTTCACAAATGTACAGTATAGGTGTATTTTACCGCAATAAACATTGAATATAAGTATAGGCTAAATAATCATTATTTATGCGACCCGTGGACAGCCAGTGAAAAATGTGCTCTTGCAACATCTGCATAGTATTGATCCCAGCCTATGGAATATACATTTGAGGGATTTCCTCCATGTCAACTCCTCCATGGTATTTTGTTCCACTGTCACACATACTGTCAAAAACAAGTTTAATTTAAGAAGACCACGAGTAGAGCTTTTATTGGTCAATCTAATTAGTGTTGATTCAAAAACAATGTCCAAAGGCTTAACGGCCACATGGTTTAATCTCACACAGTTTTGACAGATTTCAACAGCTACAAAATTGTCACCCATAAAGATCCTATTACATGAATTAAGTATTCAATTTCTAAATATATGCCGTCGCTATCAAAAATGTAAACAATAGGCCTATAGCAAATGCAGCATATGGCATTCATTTTTCATGTCACTCAAATAGTACTTTTCAGTAGTGCTCAAAGCAAGCCATTCCATGAGGGCGGCATTTATTTTTCAACCATGTTTTGGACTGAAGCAATGAGCCCAATCAGTCCTCCAGGACAACAACATAAACAAGAGAGTAGGCTAAGTCCTTCATTTTTGGGTTATGTTCAGGTAAAACAATTAGACAAATCTACTGTATATTCCATGAAATCCTATTCTTGAAGGTCAAGGGGTATTTAATTAGTTGTAATGACTGGAAATCTGACAGAGTTTGGTTTTTAATATAAATATATGGCCTAATCCTAACCCATAAAGTAAAATGCATCATCCATTTATCACCGGCTATGTAAACGCTAACATTGCTTCATCTTGCATTAGATTTAATTCACTTGGTAATATTCATTTCAGTTTTCTTCTAACGCCTCTTAATGGGAAAGTAATCAGAGTACTTCATGAGTTGGGGTAATCCAAGATTACCTTACTGATTACAATTTTGGACAGGTAACAAGTAACTGTAACGGTACCTTACTGATTCCAATTTTATTCAACCATAATCTGCCTGCAATCTGCCTGCAKATAAAGGTAAGAAAAATGTATCAAATCAACTTTGTTCTATGGTCTTTGTTGCCTTGGGGACCTGCTGAAAATTATTGTGAAAAGCATTCTAGGAAACCGGGAGGGCCTGGAGAGTGGCTCTGTATTAACCTCTACCTATAAACCTCTTAAATGTTTTAACTCGAGAGTGAAAAAAAAAATGTTTGTCTGGGCTCCTCCTTGCACACTTCTGTACCCCATATCGATGATGCTCAAACTCGAACCAGATTATTTAATACGTTCTCTCCCCACAGATAATGCAATCAATCATTGTCTCCTTTCCTCCAATAATGGAAACCACTTCTTGTCTACTCTGTCTCATTGCCAAGCAACGAGCTACGAGAGAAAAATGGCACASACTCTGTGTCTTCTCCCATTCCTCCTTGTCTCCTTCCCCTCATCTGTACTGTTATGAAAGAACTGGGCCCTGTCCTCCCTTCCTTCTTGTAATCACGGTTATGACTTCACTGGTGTAACCTAAGTTATGCAGTACAATCTCTGCTTACACCTTCTTGACTGTTTGCCTAGTCCTGTATTTATAGGAAAGAGAAGGAACGAACAAACAAACAAACTAGCAGATGAATGAATTAATGAATTAACAAACAATACATTTTCAAATTATTCACAAAGGGCCCTGGAAGCAAAGCATCTATCACCTAGATGTCCCCTGTCCCGTGTTTTCAAACCAGTGAAGCAACAGAAGGAGATAACATTAGGAAGTTACTTCAGACTTTTGAGATCCCTCCCTCCCCTAAAAAAACAACAACAGTATTAGGCTTTGACGTCGTCCTGGAACGAGAACAAAAGTAGGGAAGACACAGCACGTTGCTCATCCTCCGTAAGAAGGTATCTTCCACAAACACAAACACAAATGTTTTTTCCACGGCTTGTCACAATTCCCATCCACAAGCAGAAAACACGATTATCTACAGTTGTCACGACGGCATAAACCTAGGACTCATCTTTGGCTGCGACGCTGTAATCACATTTGCACGAGCCACTGGAGGCATGAATTGTCTGCCTCTAATCATATTGGAAACGGCAACTTATTCCCTACATAGCGCACTACATTTGACAAGGRCGGCACATACAGTCTGGTCAAAAGTAGTGCATTATGTAGGGTATAGRGTGCCATTTTGAAKRCAGRCACTGCATTTGATAAAATKKATTTAATTGTGATTTTTTTCTCAACGATCTATACAAAATACCCTGTAAAGTCAAAGTGGAAGACAAAATCAAACATTTTGACCCAAAAATATATAAAGACGAAAACATTCATTTATCTTGATTACGTAAGTATTTAACCCTGAGTCAATACATGACAGTCTCTAAGAGCACACCAGGATTGTACAATATTTGCACATATATATTTTTTTGTTTATTCAAGCTCTGTCAAGTTGGTTGTTGATCATTGATAGACAGCCATTGTCAAGTCTTGCAATAGATTTCAAGATGATTCACGTCMAACTGTAACTAGGCCACTTAGGAACATTYAATGTWGTCTTGGTAAGCAAATCCTGTGCRCACTGAGTGTACAAAACATTAGGAACACCTTTCTAATATTGAGTTGCACCCCTTTTSCCCTCAGAACAGCCTCAATTAGTCGAGGCATGGACTCTATAAGATGCCGWAAGCGTTCCACGGGGATGCAGGCTCATGTTGACTGCAATGTTTCCCACAGTTGTGTCGTGGGAAACTGTTGAGTGTGAAAAACCCAGCAGCATTGCAGTTCTTGACACACTCAGCGCCTGGCACCTACTACCATACCCAGTTCCAAGGCACTTAAATATGTTGTCTTGCCCATTCAGCCTCTGAATGGCACACATACACGATCCGTGTCTCAATTGACTCTAACCTGTCTCCTCCCCTTCATTTACACTGATTGAAGTGGACTTAACGGGTGACATCAATAAGGGATCATAGCTTTCACCTGGATTCACCTGATCAGTCTTGTCATGGAAAGATCAGGTGTTCCTAATGTTTTGAACACTCTGTGTATATTTGGTTAGTGTTTTTAGATTATTGTCCTGCTGAACAGTGAATTTGTCTCCCAGTGTCCATTGGAAAGTAAACTGAACCAGTTTTTCCTCTAGGATTTTGCCCGTGCTTAGCACTTAGCACGTTTTATCCTTAAAAAAATAACCATGCTTGAAAGTATGAAGAGTGGTACTCAGCGATGTGTTGTGTTCGATTGGCCCCAAACATAATGCTTTGTATTCAGGACAAAAAAGTTATTATCTTTGCCTCATTTTTAGCAGTTTTACTTTAGTGCCTTATTAAAAATAGGAATTATGTTTGGGAATATTTGTATTATGTTCAGGCTTCCTTTATTTTACACTGTCATTTAGGTTAGTATTGTGGAGTAACTACAATGTTGTTGGTCCATCCTCAGTTTTCTCCTATCACAGCCATTAAACTCTGTAACTGTTTTAAAGTCACCATTGGCCTGATGGTGAAATCCCTGAGTGGTTTACTTCCTCTCCGGCAACTGAGTTAGGACCTCCCTATCGGCGCAGCGGTCTAAGGCACTTTATCTCAGTGCTAGAGGAATCACTACAGACCATGGTTTGATCCCGGGCTGTATCACAACAGGCCGTGATTAGGCATCCCATAGGGTGGTGCACAATTGGCCCAGTGTCATCCGGGTTAGGGGAGGGGTTGGCCCGGGGTAGGCCGTCATTGTAAATAAGAATTTGTTCTTAACCAACTTGCCTAGTTAAATAAAACAATATATAAAAATAAAAGGAAGGAGGCCTGTATCTTTATAGTGACTGGGTGTATTGATACACCATCCAAAGTGTAAGTTATAACTTCACCATGCTAAGTGATATTCAATATTTAAATTTGTATCATCTACCAATAGGTGCCCTTCTTTCCGAGGCATTGGAAAACGTCACTGGTCTTTGTGGTTGAATCTCTGTTTGAAATTCACTGCTCAACTGATGGACCTTACAGATAATTGTATGTGTGGGGTAGAGAGATTAGGAAGTCATTAAAAACGCATGTTAAACACTGTCGCACAGAGTGAGTCCATGCAACTTATTATGTGACTTGTTAAGCACATTATTACTCCTGAACTTATTTGGGCTTGCCATAAAGAGGGGTTGAATATTAATTTACCTCAACACATTTCAGCTTTTTATGTTTAATACATTAGAATAAAAAAAAAAACATAATCCCACTTTGACATTATGGGGTATTGTGTGTGTCCAATACGTGCCTTCTGCCCCGACTTTATTAGTCACGCCGTTAAAATGTTAATGAGTGGTTGGCGATGATTTATGCATGTTGCATAGATACATTTTTTTATATCATTTATGTAGTGCAGTGTCTAGTGCCTGGCCTGACCTGACCAGCTAGGATTTCATATGTTGGATGTCATTGTGGAGGGTGTCACGTTCTGACCTTAGTTCCTTTTTTATGTCTTTATTTTAGTTGGTCAGGGCTTGAGTTGGGGTGGGCATTCTATGTTGTTTTTCTATGTTTTGTTCTGTTGTTATATTTCTATGTGTTTGGCCTAGTATGGTTCTCAATCAGAGGCAGGTGTCAGTCGTTGTCTCTGATTGGGAGCCATATTTAGGTAGCCTGTTTTCTATGGTGTTTTGTGGGTGGTTGTTTTCTGTGTTAGTGTTTGCACCATACGGTACTGTTTCGGTTTTCATTTATTCTCTTGTTCTTTTGTATTTTGGTATTCATTCTTATTAAAAGATATTATGGATACGTACCACGCTGCATTTTGGTCCTCCTCTCCTTCMACCAACGAAAGCCGTTACAGAGGGAGAGAGGAGAAGGCCTCAAGACAGCCCGCTTGGAGTTTGCCAAAAGGCACCTAAAAACTCTCAGACCATGAGAAACAMGATTCTCTGGTTTCTCTGAACTCTTTCACCTGAATGCCAAGCGTCACGTCTAGATGAAACCTGGCACCATCTCTACGGTGAAGCATGGTGGTGGCAGCATCATGYTGTGGGGATATTTTTCAGCAGCAGGGACTCGTATACTAGTCAGGATCAAGTGAAAGATGAACGGAGCAAAGTACAGAGAGATCCTTGATGAAAACCCTAAGTACACAGCCAAGACAACGCAGGACTGGCTTCGGGACAAGTCTCTGAATGTCCTTGAGTGGCCCAGCCAGAGCCCGGACTTGAACCCGATCGAATAACTCTGGAGAGACCTGAAAATAACTGTGAAGCGACGCTCCCCATCCAATACTCCCCAAATACAGGTGTGCCAAGCTTGCAGTGTCATACCCAAGAAGACTTGAGGCTGTAATTGCTGCCAAAGGTGCTTCAACAAAGTACTGAGTAAAGGATCTGAATACATATGTAAATTTGATATTTCAGTGTTGTATGTTTTATAAATTATCTAACATTTCTAAAAACTTGTTTTTGCTTTGTCATTATGGGGTATTGTGTGTAGATTGATGAGGAAAAAAACTATTTAATCCACTTTAGACTAAGGCTGCAACGCAACATGTGGAAAAATAAATGCATATACATTTTGTCTTTATGTATAAAGATACACTCACATATTTACATGTACATGCCAAAACGTATTTAATTTATTCAATGAAACGATACACACACACTTAAGGAAATGTCCTCAGAAAATTTTATAATTATAGGTCATAGCAATACATTGCACAAATTCTACACAAGCAAGGAGAAACACGGACAGAACGACACAGAGAGAGATTATTCACGCCAGCGTGAGGCATCATTTTCCCTGGAGTGTGTGTGTGTGTGGCAAAGCAAGGGCACAGATGCCCCATGTTTCTCTGATGTACTTTACATGAGGGCACTGAGTCAAACAGAAGAAGGGCAAAACACATCACTGATAAAATGTTATCTAAAAGTCTCAGCTGTTACCCTGACAGAACACGCATGAGGTGTRTGTGATGGATGGCTAGTCGMGATACAGMGAGAGAGCGGAAGGAAGGACTAAAAGTGTGTGGTCACAGTGTTCACGTGCASCTGCATGTCAAACTTTCCCTTTGATTTCCAACACTACATAAACAACTGATGGAAACATTTCACAGTGCCGTATTTAACACCAAAGTAATTCAACACAATTTAAGGTGTACAATAGACAGATAAGTAAGGAAATGGCTAGTTGATGGATTTTCAGTTGTAGGCTAAATAGAAGTCTACAGGACCATCTCCTTCCAGTTTTCCTAAACTTCTAACAACAACATTTTTTGCAGTCTTAAAGAGATTCTCCGGTACTTTTTATGTACTTTTTAGCCAGTAGTTCTGAAAGTAGCGCTCACAAGCCTAAAGTGGTCCCCGAAAATTGCCTACCACGTCGCATATGTGCAGATTTGTGCACCAAGTTATTGCTCTCGCTCTGCTGTGTGTGCATGACGTGCCTCTCGCGTGCCTCTTGCTAGATGTCACTCAAATGGTGAGGGGCTGAAGCTCATGGTTGACCTCGAATTGCTAGGAGGCTGGCCCATGTGGGGACAAATAAATGGCACGGCACAGCTTCCAGAAAAACAGCCACTTTCAAACTAGGGATTTTGTGGCTCTGCTCATAGATTATGCATGTGTGAACTTCACATTGACACATCAAGCCCAACGCTGGAGGTTTAAAAAATACATTGTAGTCCACAAAGTTCCGGGGCATGTCTCTAAAAGTGGCAATGTTGGCATGAAGTAGCATTAGTTCAGGGTGGTAAGCCATCTCCCTTCCTGGAGAGCTACTGGGTGTGCAGGCTTTTCTGGCCCTTCTCTAGCGTACTTGATTCGGCTAGTCAGGGGGTCCTGGGGAGCAGTGAATCTGCGCCCGTGTTCAGAAAACGTCTCAGAAGTGCTGATCTAGGATCTTGTCTCCCCTGTCCATGTTGTATTATTCATTATGATCTTAAAAGGCAAAACTGAACCTAAATCACCATTCCTACTCTGAGATGCTTCGATTCAGTTGCTATTCATGGCCCGGCAGAACTGGTTAGTAGAATCAGGTGGGTTATAGTAGAGCTGGAACAAAGTCCAGCAGGAGGCTAATAGCTCCCCACGAGGCCAACTCAATTAGCTGATTAGCTGAGTTAGAAATGTTTAGTGCAGGTGCCTCCCGAGTGGTGCAGCGGTCTAAGGCACTGCGGTTCTTGAGGTGTCACTACGGATCCGGGTTTGATACCGGGCTGTGTCGCATCCGGCTGCGACCGGGAGACCTGTGAGGTGACGCACAATTGGCCCAGCGTCGTCCGGGTTAGGGGAGGGTTTGGCCGGCCGTGATGTCCTTGTCCCTTCGCCCTCAAGCGACTCCTGTGGCGGGCTCATGTTGGACAGTGTTTCCTTCGACACATTGATGTGTCTGGCTTGTGTCTGGCTTCCGGTTGAATCGGGCAGTGTGTCAAGAAGCAGTGCTGCTTGGCAGCGTTGTGTTTCAGAGGACACATGGCTCTCAACCTGTGCCTCTCCCTAGTCCGTACAGGAGCTGCAGCGATGGGACCAGGCTGTAACTACTAATTAGGGAGAAAAAGGGCAAAAAAAAAATATTAAATCAATATTTAGTGCAATGGCTACACAGCAAGTGCATTACCAAGTCAAATGCTTTACTATGCCAACCGATCCAGTTGAGAGTTTTTTGTGACCCTTGGTGAACATAACTCAGAGAAAATAGATATAAAATGTTGCGTTCCACATGTTTTGATTTGGGGTCCAGTACTGTTCAGTTTATATACTGTATGTTACCCACTGTCAGCGTTATAAGTAAGCACAGCATTCGTTTCACTGCTAACGCTGATGATACACAACTTTACATTTTTCTTTCACCACAGGATTTTAGCTCCACAGATAAATTATGAACTCTATTAGTGATTTAAATACTTGGATGACTCAAGAATTCCTCAAGCTAAATCACGACAAGACCTAGGTACTTATTATTTGAGCCAAAGCACAGAGAGGGAATCTGGCCGCACATTTAATGCACGGTCAATAAAGATAAAACGGCAGGTAAAAAACCTAGGCGTCATTTTAGATTCTGAACTAAATTTCAAATCACACATTAGGAATATGACCAAATAGCTTTTTACCAACTGAGGAACATTGCCAAGGTGCGGCCGTTTCTATCTCAGGCTGATACAGCGAGACTCATCCATGCTTTTATTACAAGCAGGCTTGACTACTGTAATGATCTCCTGTCTGGTCTACCCAAGAAAGACATTGGTCAACTCCAAAACATACAGAACGCTGCAGCATGGGAACTGACCAATACCAGACGCAGAGCACACGTTACACCGGTTTTACAGTCTCTGCACATGCTGCCTGTGAGTTTAAGAATTCATTTTAAGATGATTCTATTGGTTTTTAAATCAATCCACGGTCGTGCACCCCAATACATGTCAGACATGTTTTTGAGTTATGTGCCCGGTAGATCCATCAGGTCCTCTGGCACTGACCTTTCAACTATCCCAAAATCCTGGACCAAGAGGCATGGAGAGCTATGCCCCCAGCCTCTGGAATAGCCTGCCAAAGACCCTGAGGGGGGCCGAAACTGTTGACATATTTAAAGAGATCTTAGGATGCTTCTTTAGTCTTTCAGTTTATATTGTTATTCTTTAGTTTTAACCTCTTATGTTTGTTGTGTAGTAAATGTTTCAGTTGTAGTTTCATTGTCTTTTATTTATATTTTATTACTGTGAAGCACATTGAATTGCATTCATGTCGAAGTAAAGCTTGATTTGATTCAATTACCCAGAGTGCTATTTCTGCCCCGCTGACACATTCCCAGCATGCCTTGCCTTCGGAGTGACACAGCGGCCAGACATCGTCTCCCCGAACTCTCCCTCAGAACATGTGTAGCTACTTTCAGCCACTCCGGTGCCGATCCCCTGCCCTTCACGCCCAACAGTAACAAGTAATCCTGGGCATAGTTTTCACACGACACCATCTTTCCATTAGCTCACTGCTAATGTCATGTCAAGCTGTGTCACCATGTTGACTTGCTGCTCTCCACCAATCACATGGGTCCCTCTGTCCAAGACTATGGCTGTATCCGAAATTGCCTGCTATTCCCTATATAGGGCCCTACTTTTGACCAGGGATACAAGACGATTATTTTAACAGGTTTGAGTTATCCCCGGACACAGTTATTCCCATGCCACAGCTGTAAAGAGTACAGGTTATCTATGTGATCACTTCTCTACGTACAGTACATTAGTGCCTACATACCACATTGAACAGAAATATAAACGCAAAAAGTTAAGTGTTGGTACCATGACATTTTCCATATGCACAAAGAGCATACTTCTCTCAAATTCTGTGAACTCTTTTGTTTAAATCCCTGTTCGTGAGCATTTCTCCTTTGCCTAGATAATCCTTCCACCTGACAGGTGTGGTGAGGCATGTCAATAAGCTGATTAAACATCATGATCACTACACAGGTGCACCTTGTGCTGGGTGAAATAAAAGGCCACTTTTAAAATGTTCAGTTTTGTCACACAACATAATGCCACATATGTCTCAAGTTTTGAGGGAGCATGCATTTGGCATGCTGATTGCAGGAATGTCCACCAGAGCTGTTGCCAGAGAATGTAATGTTAATTTCTCCACCGTAAACCGCAGACCACGTGTATGGTGTCGTGTGGGAGAGCTGTTTGCTGATGTCCATGTTGTGAACAGAGTGCCCCATGGTGGCGGTGGGGCTATGGTATGGGCAGGCATAAGCTACGGACAACGCACAAAATTACCATGACGAGATCCTGAGGCCAAATGTGAGGCCCATTTGTTTTAAGGTATCTGTATTCCCAGTCATGTGAAATCCATAAATTAGACCCTTATCTCAAATGACTGATTTCCTCATATGAACTGTAACTCAGTAAAATCAATGAAATTGTTGCATGTTGCGTTTATATATATCTTTTGTATACATACTGTAAGAACTAATTTACACGCGCCTAAACAAAGGGGTTGAATACTATGCAATGATTGTATTTTAGCTATATTTTTTACTTTGAAATTATGGAACATTTTGTGTAGATTAATGACCAACAAATTACAAATGAATCCCACTTTATAAAGCAACAACATTTGAAAAAAGTTAAAGGGGGTTATCGGCTTTCTATAGGCACTGTATGTTGTACAGGGCCGGCTCCAGGCATAAGCGACATAAGTGACTTAGGGCCCCCAGCAGTTTCTCTCTATTTTTGTTAGTAACTGACGGTCACTCAATTAGCCATGTCAGCTAACAATTTTTAGATTGGTAAAGGAGTCTAACCAGTTATCTTAACTTGGACGAATACTGACCAGGCACGCAGGGCATGTGCCCAGGGGTTCGACTTTCAGTGGGACCACATTGATTTTGTTAGTCACCAGTAGCGGTGCGTGGGTAAAATCAACAGAGAAGCCAAGCCAGGGGAAAAAAGCAATTTTATGTGTTGTGATAATGACCTTTTTTGCTCAATAACCTGTTAGTTCATATGTCTTGACACCGTGATATACAGTGCATTTGGAAAGTAAAAATGATTAAAAATATATATATAATCAATCTACACACAGTACCCCAGAAAGACAAAGTGAAACAAATCTTTAAAATTTTTGCTAATTTATTAAGTATAAAAAACAGAAAAATCATATTTGCATAAGTATTCAGACCCTTTGCTATGAGACTCAAAATTTAGCTCAGGTGCATCCTGTTTCCATTGATCATCCTTGAGATGTTTCTACAACTTGATTGGAGTCCACCTGTGGTAAATTAATTTGATTGGACATGATTTGGAAAGGCTCACACCTGTCTATATAAGGTCCACAGTTGACAGTACATGTCAGAGCAAAAACCAAGCCATGAGGTCGAAGGAATTGTCCGTAGAGCTCTGAGACAGGATTGTGTAAAGGCACAGATCTGGGGAAGGGTACCAAAACATTTATGCACCATTGAAGGTCACCAAAAACACAGTGGCCTCCATCCATTCTTAAATGGAAGAAGTTAGGAACCACAAAGACTCTTCCTAGAGCTGGCCGCCCGGCCAAACTGAGCAATCGGGGAAGAAGGGCCTTGATCAGGGAGGTGACCAACAACCCGATGGTCACTCTAACAGAGCTCCAGAGAGTTCCTCTGTGGAGATGGGAGAAACTTCCAGGACAACCATCTCTGCAGCACTCCACCAATCAGGCCTTTATGGTAGAGTGGCCAGACGGAAACAACTCCTCAGTAAAAGGCACATGACAGCCCACTTGAGGTATTTTGTGTAGATTGATGAGGGATTGAAAATGATGCAGACAATTTCATTGATAGAACCCACAATTGATTTGCAAAATTAAAGCTGATCCAACTTCTTGCCACTAGGGGGGTGCCATTTCGACATAGTCCAGATTCGTCTCCAAATTAAACTGCCTCGTACTCAATTCTTGCTCGTACAATATGCATATTATTATTACTATTGGATAGAAAACACTCTAGTTTCTAAAACCGTTTGAATTATGTATGTGGGTGAAACAGAACTCGACTTAGAGCGATTTTCCTATGTGCATGTCAGAATTCAGAATTGTACTGGCTGTTCTGAGATCTGTGTATTAATTTGCCTGTCCTCTATTGGTTGAGATGCACTGCATACGCCTTCCCCTGGGTGTCAGCGAATAGGGAGACTTGAAATGGAGTCTTTGTGTAATTCCCAAAGTTTATAAATTGATTGGAGTCACGGTGGCCATTCTTTTGGATCTGCGCTCGGGCGCGAAGAGGAGCTTTGCATATCGTTGTGGAAGCTCTGGTTTTAGCTCCTTAGATAATTCCGGTCATGTTTTTATTCGATATAAGCTTTAAAGACATCATAATCTTGTTATTTTGAACCAAATTATTTCAGTTTATATCAGTTTATTGCGATTTTCTGGCATTTCTTTGTGACGCACTTTCAAGAGTTGGACACTTTCCCTGTACATGCCGAACGTTAGTGGCCATTTCGACAGGACAAGAGGACATCTTTCGACCAAAAGACGATTAGACCGGAGAAAGGACACATTGCCCAAGATTCTGATGGAAGCTCAGCTAATAGTAAGAACTATTTATGCTGATAAATCGTTGTTCTGTTGAAAGATGGTAAACGCATAAGCTGCCATTTTTTGGGGGGTAGCTTCGCTTTGGCGCAACTTGTATTGCGCAGTAAGGTTAATTTTAAAAATGTAATTCAGCGATTGCATTAAGAACTAATTTGTCTTTCAAATGCTGTCCACGCTGTATTTTTTAGTCAAGTTTATGATTATTTAATGATTAGACTAAGTCACTCTCCAAGATGGCGCCCGACATTTTCTGCCCAGTTTAGCTACTTTTCTCATTGTATAACCACGATTTTTGTGGCTAAATATGCACATTTTCGAACAAACTCTATATGCATTGTGTAATATGATGTTACAGGACTGTCATCTGAAGAATTCTGAGAAGGTTAGTGAAAAAATTAATATATTTTGGTGACGATAACGTTATCGCCCCCTTTGCCTTGATTTAATGCTGGGGTGATGTTAGCTCATGTGGTATGCTAATATAACGATATATTGTGTTTTCGCTGTAAAACACTTAGAAAATCTGAAATATTGTCTGGATTCACAAGATCTGTGTCTTTCGATTGCTGTAGGCTGTGTATTTTTCTGAAATGTTTTAGGATGAGTATTTTGGTAATTGACGTCGGTCTCTGTAATTATTCCGGCTGCTTCCAACGCTATTTCAGATTGCAGAACTGCAAGTGTACAGACTGTGATTTATACCTGAAAATGCACATTTTCTATAAACAAACATATCCTTACCATAAATATGTTATCAGACTGTCATCTTATGAAGTTGTTTCTTGGTTAGTGGCTATATATATCTTTATTTAGTCGAATTAGTGATAGCTACTGATGCAGGAAAAAAATGGTGGACAAAAAAAAGTTGTGTCTTTTGCTATGGTGGTTAGCTAATAGAAATACATATTTTGTCTTCCCTGTAAAACATTTAAAAAATCGAAATGATGGCTGGATTCACAAGATCTGTATCTTTCATTTGGTGTCTTGGACTTGTGATTTCATGAACATTTGATTATATGATATCCCTGTGCTTTAGGCTAGGCTATGCTAGTCAGCTTTTTTGATGGGGGGGATCCGGTCCGTGTTTGTGACTCTATAAAGGTTAATATAATATCAGTGACAACTAAAATATTCCCAAAAACTATTTACATTTACATTACATTTAAGTCATTTAGCAGACGCTCTTATCCAGACGACTTACAAATTGGAAAGTTATACATATTCATCCATATTCATCCTGGTCCCCCTGTGGGGAATGACCCACAACCCTGGCGTTGCAACGCCCATGCTCTACCAACTGAGCCACACGGAACCACCATTTAGCCAATCAATGTAAGCTAAATATGATGTGGCTGTCCATGGTACTGATTTCTGTGTGTTGTGTGTGGTGTGTGTGTGTGTGTGTGTGTGGTGTGTGTGTGTGTGTGTGTTGTTGTGTGTGGTGTGTGTGTGTGTGTGTGTGTTGTGTGTGTGTGTGTGTGTGGTTGTGTGTGTGTGGCTGTGTGTTTGCAAGTGGAAAAAAACATGTTGACTCACCCTAATTGTACAGAAACGCCAGCAATGCCATCCTCCTCTTTCACATTGCCTAAACGGTATATGCCTCTGTCATACAGTTCACGCTTTTAGGTTTAGTCTTCCTAGGATACCTGGCTAAAATGCTTGCTACCCGAACTTCCTTTCATGGGCAACGATGAGCCAGGCCTACTGCATCTAGCTACATGTTGAACTATCATGCTCTCAGGCCATGGGGCACAATGTACTTTATACATTTATGGTTGGATCAGAATCGCCAATGTCGTCATTGGCCAGTACGGAGAATTAAGTAAAACCACAAGCCCAAATCCCTATCTCCAACCATGGTTCATTTAGGAATGGGACGATTTTAGCTAGCTAGCTAGCCACTTGAGGGCAACAACACAATGAGATGCAACAATTACATTTTTGGATTCTGATGATGTGATTGGTGTGAAACCAAATCCAAACAGGCTTCCCATGACACTTTTTTTGGTGCACCAGGACCGTTCACAGTTGAACTCACTTAGTTTAGCTCAATGCTGATTGGTTATTATTTTATTTTTTTAAATATGAAGGGAGGCCAAATGCTTGCTGGCTTCCCTTGCATTCAATGCTACGGGCGGACATAATGTCATACTCTTTTTGACCAGACAGGATCAAATAGTTGGGCTAAACATACTGAGACAGAAGAATGCTGTTTCGAACACTCGGATGCTTTCTCTGGTGAGATACAGTCAGCCTCTTCCGAACTGAAGTACATTTATGAAACACAGCAAGAAAAGATACATTATTTTGTATGATTTTTTAAAATGTAATTATTTCTTGGTCATTTCTTTTGGGAAGCCTGGCTTCACTTGGCACCCATGACTACACACTACTGTAAGTCTCTTTCACTCAGACATCGTTAACATGGCATAAGTCATGTCAAAATGTGTAGAATTTAGCTTTGAAACTGCTAAATGTTCTCTCCACTATATGACAAAATGTCTAGAACTGCAGAAAACTTGCTTTAAAACTGCAAAAATGTCTCTCTGCCCCWGTTAAAAATTAGTAGAATTGTAAAAAATGTTTATACAATTGTATAAAATGTTTATACAATTGCAAAATGGGTAGAATTACAGGAAGCAAACTTTAAGACATACATTTTCCCTCCACAGTCAAGAGGGTGGCCACTAAAAAGGTTTTGCCCGTTTGGTGGAGGGGCTCCCCTAAACCACACCTCCACTGAACTATATGTATAGCTAGCAACTAACGTAAACTCACTCACTTTTGTACTTAGCCTTGGTCCATACAATTGACCTTATTTTAGCGCCCCAAAAACATAATACTTCCAGATCAACTGTAATGTCAATACCATTGTAAAGCACAATTTCGCCCCTTTCCAACAGAATCAATTACATGACCCCCACGCTGCCCGTTTCTGCATGATTCAAGAAGGAAATGAGCCCCATCGGGTCTTTTTAAAAATGTCGGGTGGGGAAGCGAAACTAATGCGTGATAGTGAGAAGGAGAGATGTTGTGAGGGAAAATAGCTTTTTTTCACTCGATCTGTCCAACTTATCACCTCATCGCCTCTAAAATGTAAATATAACACTATAAAGAGTTTATATAATGTGTCATTACATACCTATTTGAAGGTTTGTGTCGAATTTGAATCGGGTTTTTAGGGCGGTGGTAAAGTGATCTTAGAAGTAAACAGCGGCTTTGAGAATGATGATCGCATGCAGTGATGACGCAAAAAATGACTAGGTATCCCCCCTTATCCCCGTCACTGTCCATTTCTTGTTTTTAAACGATGAGAGAAGTGCTACACCTGGTGGAGAGAGATTGTAAAACAGAAATAGTTGCTTTATGCGAGCTGTAAGTTACGACATGACACATCACGATGTAATGGAGGGTCAGTTTTTTTCAACTTTTCTCTAATACTATAGAGCCATTACCATGTCGATCAACGCTTGAATAGAAACGTTGTTCAAACCCCAGATTTTGAAGTCAACACACAGTCGCTACAGTCCCATTAGTTTTCTTTGTAGCCTCGTTTGAATGTTGCGGTTGCGCACATTTGTACGGAATGGGGTGAGTTTACGTTAGCTAAATGGAAAATGGTTGTTGAAAAATGGTAGTACATAGCTAAATCTATCCAGTCTTTTCGGTCTTCTGAAGGACCGTCAAAAACATTGTCCTTGGAGAGCAATTCTGAGGAAATAATTTTGCGTGGACTGAGTGAGCATCTCTCAGTTATACATACATGTCAGTACATACGCACAACAAGTTCTTTAAAAGTGTTTTCCTCACCATCTTAAATTAGCCCCTTTCAAAAAATGTAGAACTAAGAACAGATATAGCCCTTGTTTCACTCCAGACTTGACTGCCCTTGACCAGCACAAAAACATCCTGTGGCGTACTGCACTAGCATCGAATAGTCCCCGCGATATGCAACTTTTCAGGGAAGTCAGGAACCAATATACACAGTCAGTTAGGAAAGCAAAGGCTAGCTTTTTCAAACAGAAATGTGCATCCTGCAGCAATTCCAAAATGTTTAGGGACACTGTAAAGTCCACGGAGAATAAGAGCACCTCCTCCCAGCTACCCACTGCACTGAGGCTAGCAAACACTGTCACCACTGATAAATCCACGATAATCGAGAATTTCAATAAGCAGTTCTCTACGGCTGGCCATGCTTTCCACCTGTCTACCCCAACCCCGGCCAACAGCTCTGCACCCTCCCTTTCTAAAAGTATCCTTCCTATATCCATCCTGCCCTGCCTTTCTAAAGTCTTCGAAGCCAAGTGAACAAACAGATCACCAACCATTTCGAATCCCACCGTACCTTCTCCGCTACGCAATCTGGTTTCCGAGCTCGTCACAGGTGCACCTCGGCCACGCTCAAGGTCCTAAACGATATCTTAACTGTCATCGATAAAAGACAGTACTGTCAGACAGCTGTTTTCATCGACCTGGCCAAGGCTTTCGACTCTGTCAATCACGTATTCTTATCGGCAGACTCAACAGCATTGGTTTCTCTATTGACTGCCTCGCCTGGTTCACTAACAACTTCTCAGATAGAGTTCAGTGTGTCAAATCGGAGGGCCTATTGTCCGGACCTCTGGCAGTCTCTATGGTGGTGCAACAGGGTTCAATTCTCAGGCCGACTCTTCTCTGTATATATCAATGATGTCGCTCTTGCTGCTGGTGATTCTTTGATCCACCTCTACGCAGGCGACACAATTCTATATACATCTGCCTCTTCTTTGGACACTGTGTTAACAAACCTCCAAACGAGCTTCAATGCAATACAACACTCCTTCCGTGGCCTCCAACGAAATGCATGCTCTTCAACCGATCGCTGCCCGCACCCGACCGACTAGCATCACTACTCTGGACGGTTCTGACTTACAATATGTGGACAACTATAAATACCTAGGTGTCTGGCTAGACTGTAAGCATCTCCAATCCAAAATTAAATCTAGAATCGGCTTCCTATTTCGCAACAAAGCCTCCTTCAACCATGCTGCTAAACATACCCTCATAAAACTGACTATCCTACCGATCCTTGACTTCGGCGATGTCATTTACAAAATAGCCTCCAACACTCTACTCAGCAAATTGGATGCAGTCTATCACAGTGCCATCCATTTTGTCGCCAAAGCCCTATATACTACCCACCACTGCGACCTGTATGCTCTCGTTGGCTGGTCCTCGCTACATATTCGTCGCCAAACCCAGTGGCTCCAGGTCATCTATACGTCTCTACTAGGTAAAGCTCCGCCTTATCTCAGCTCACTGGTCACCATAGCAACACCCACCCGTAGCATGCGCTCCAGTAGGTATATTTCACTGGTCATCACCTCCTTTGGCCGCCTTTCCTTCCAGTTCTCTGCTGCCAACGACTGGAAGGAATTGCAAAAATCACTGAAGTTGGAGACTTATACCTCCCTCACTAACTTTAAGCATCACCTGTCAGAGCAGCTTACCGATGGCTGCAGCTGTACGTACACAGCCCGTCTGTAAATAGCCCATCCAACCAACTACCTACCTCATCCCCATATTCGTTTTTGTTTTTCTGCTCTTTTGCACACAAGTATTTATTTGTTGCACACAGTGTCCTCATCTGCATATCTATCACTCCATTGTTAATTTGCTAAATTGTAATTACTTCGCCACTATTGCCTATTTATTGCCTTACCTCCTTACTTATTTTACACACACTGTATAGAGATTTTTCTTGACTGTGTTATTGACTGTACGTTTGTTTATCCCCTGGCCTGGTCGCAGTTGTAAATGAGAACTTGTTCTCAACTGGCCTACCTGGTTAAATAATGGCGAAATAAAATAAAATAAAACAAGGTCACATGGGGGAGAGGCGTTTTTTTAAACCATGTTTAATATTCACTTAGGCTATATAACACGGAAGGGAGTTCCATGCAATCATGGCTCTGTGTAATACTGTACGCTTCCTTGAATTTGTTCTGGAGTTGGGGACTGTGACAAGATCCCTGGTGGCATATCTGGTGGGGTAAGTGTGTGTCAGTGCTGTATGTAAGTTGACTATGCAAACAATTAGAAATTTCCAACACATGAATGTTTCTTATAAAAACAAGAAGTGACGCAGTCAGTCTCTCCTCAACTCTTAGCCAAGAGAGACTGGCATGCATAGTATTAATATTAGCCCTCTAATTACAATGAAGAGCAAGATGTGTCGCTCTGTTCCGGGCCAGCTGCAGCTTAACTAAGTCTTTCTTCGCAGCACTTGACCATATGACTGGACAATAATCAAGATAAGATAAAACTAGAGCCTGCAGGACTTGCTTTGTGGAGTGTGGTGTCAAAAAAGCAGAGCATCTCTTTATTACGTACAGACCTTTTCCCCTCTTTACAACCATTGCATCTATATGTTTTAACCATGACAGTTTACAATCTAAGGTAACACCAAGTCATTTTGTCTCCTCAACTTGTTCAACAGTCACACCATTCATTGCCAGATTCAGCTGAGATCTAGAACTAAGAGAATGATTTGTACCAAAATACAATGCTCTTAGTTGTAGAGATGATCAAGACCAGTTTATTACTGACCACCCGTTGTAAAACAGACTGCAACTCGTTGTTAAGGGTTCAGTGACTTCACTAGCTGTGGTTGCTGATGCATATGTGGTTAGATCCAAGCATACATGCTTTGTTTAATGCCAGTGGCAGGTCATTGGTAAAAATAGAAAAGAGTAGAGGGCCTTGAGAGAGACACTTTACATGTTTGACATTAGAGAAACTTCCATTAAAGAAAACCCTCTGAGTTATAGAAGATAGACAGCTCTGAATCCACGATATGGCAAAGGTTGAAAAGACATAACACATACGTTTTCCCAACAACATGTAATGGTCAATAATATCAAAGGCTGCACTGACATCTAACAGTACAGCTCCCACAATCTTCTTGTTATCAATTTCTGTTAACCAATCATCAGTCATTCGTGTCAGTGCAGTACATGTTGAGTGCCCTTCTCTATAAGCATGCTGAAAGTCTGTTGTTTATTTGTTTACAGAGAAGTAGCCTTGTATTTGGTCAAAAACATTTTTTTCCAACAGTTTGCTAAGAGCTGGCAGCAAGCTGGTAGGTCTGCTGTTAGAACCAGTAAAGGCCGCTTTACCACTTGAGTAGCGGAATACTTTGACTTCCTTCCAGGCTTGAGGACAAAGTCTTTCCTCTAGGCTCAGATTAAAAATATGACAGACAGGAGTTGCTATAGAGTCAGCTACCAACCTCAGTAGCTTTACATTTAAGTTATCAATGCTAGGAGGTTTGTCATTATTGATCGATAACAATTATTTTTACACCTCTCCCACAGTAATTTTACAAAATTCAAAAGCCAAACTTACGCGCCATATATCTGTCAACTATGCTGTGATGTTAAACATACAATTTCAATCTATCTAATCGAATAGAATCCACAGATTGCAAGTTGAAGATAAATACTTTTACTATGAGTATTAGTATATTAGTAATTGACTGACCCGGTCTCTCCAGTTATGCATTTTCAACCATTCCTGAACCTGAGACCAGAAACAGGCTACATTTGTTATCTTGTTGTTGTTAGGCACACGCTTCAGCTCCATTCAACCCCTCCCATCTATCTCTTAACATCTTCCATATTGGATTTCTATTTCCCATATATTTTTCAACTGTGCTGTGATGCATCACAAAAGTACTGAACCGTTCTATTCTCATGCTTTATACAGATTGTAAATTAAGGATAAACATTTTTTGCTAAAATAATAATTATATTATGGATCGATTGACTATGACTTTTCAAATCACCAAGTTTTGCTATCTGCAGCGTTTGCTCTAGGGAAATGTTGTAATTCCTCAGCCATTCCTGGACCTATGACTAAAAATTAGCTACATATGGACAGCAACAAAATAAATGATCTAATGACTAATGGCAGCAAAATCTGCAGAGCTGGGAAGATTGTATCCCCCATATATATAACATTCTATTGGTTGCAAGAATTTTGTATTATATTTTAAATAGAAAATGTTATGTTTTGAATCCAGCGTCAATGTTTTGAATCCAGCGTCAATTCATAAACCATGTGCCATGGAATCGGTACATTGAAAATCTCTTCCCACCTATTTTGCAATTTATATGCACAGCTGTCAAATTTTTGGTCGTTAAATGAAACTGGTATAGATTTTATTTATCACTATTTTCTTTAACCAATTCTGGTCTTTAATGCAGGGCTGACAGACAAGTTCCTTACTTTTCCCCCTTCCACTTGCCTCTTCAATTTTTGTGGTAACGCTGCTGTTAGTTGTTTTTGTGTAGAGCAGACATTTACGTATGTCTGTGTTAGCTGCATGTGTGACATAACTCCACCAGTCCTATTTGTGATATAATTTACAAAGATTACGCCTTTCTAAAATATTTTATCGAAAAAAAAGTGTTTTTATCAGGTAGTATATTTGAGTTTAAACACGATCTTAGTTGTATTATCTGTTCTGTCTTTTCAGGTGGATTTAACTGAAATTGCAACCAACTTTCTATGGCTTCTTTAAAAAATAACGATATTTTGGAGATTATTTCATTTTCATATAACCAAATGTGAGCGGTTGTAATCTGAATTAAGGGAAAAGGGGCATTCTTGAACATGGGGTGAGACATTCTTACTAATTTATTAGAGAACCATTTCGGATTTAAGGATAACTTTTGTATGACTGGTGCCTTTAGTGAAAGGTCTAATGCTTTAATATTAAATAATTTCTGCCCTCTGAATTCACATCATTATATAAATAGGCCCTTTTAAYTTTGTCTAGCTTGCCATTCCAAATAAAATGGAATATTGTTTGCTCATAAAGTTGAAAAAGCAGGTCGCTAGGGTGTAGGCAAAACCATAAGCAAATAGGTAAACTGTGATATGACTAAAGAGTTAATCTGTCACGCCCTGACCATAGAGAGCCTTTTATTCTCTATGTTGGTTAGRTCGGGGTGTGACTAGGGTGGGTTATCTAGGTTATTATATGTCTACGTTGGCCTGGTATGGTTCCCAGTCAGAGGCAGCTGTTTATCGGTGTCTCTGATTGGGGATCATATTTAGACAGCCAGTTCCCACTGGGTTTTTGTGGGATCTTGTTTGTTTGTGTGTAGTTGCCAGTGAGCACTGCATTTGACTTCACGTTTTCGTTTTAGTCTGTATTGTTTTGGTGAGTTTCATTTATTAAACATGTGGAACTCTACGCACACTGCGCCTTGGTCCGTTAATTCTACAAACGAACGTGACAGAAGATCCCACCACTCACGGCCCAAGCAGTGTGCACAGGAGGAGAGGGTATCCTGGGCCTGGGAGGATATCCAGGAGGTAAGGACATCCTGGACATGGGAGGAGATAATGGCAGGAGACGAAAGCCTTCCATGGAAGCAGACGCAAGTGGTGAAGGAAGGACAGCGACAGCGACAACGCTGGGGTTCGCGGCCACGACGCAAGCCCAAGAAGCAGCCTCAATTTCTTTTAGGGGGTCACACGGGGTGGTCGGCGAAGTTGAGGTGTGAGTCAGAGACCGTCGAGGAGTTATTGGACAAATTGGAGGAGAGTGAATGGAGGGGAGAGTTAGAGACCGTCGAGGAGTTATTGGACAAATTGGAGGAGAGTGAATGGAGGGGAGAGTTAGAGACCTTCGAGGAGTTGTTGGACAAATTGGAGGAGAGTGAAGCGAGAGAGCTGTTGGTTTGGCGTAGTATGCACTGCATTCACCCTGAGGAGCGTGGTAGCCGTCCGATGCCAGCTCCCCATACTCGTCCTGAGGAGCGTGTCATTTGTCCGGTACCATGTGGGCCGGTTCTACGCACCAGGTCTCCAGTGCACCTCCACAGCCCAGTACGTCCTGTGCTAGCTCCCCGCACTCACCGTGCGGAGTGTGTCATCGTTCCGGCACCATGTGTGCCAGTTCTACGCACCAGATCTCCAGTACGCCTCCACAGTCCAGTACGTCCTGTACTAGCTCCCCGCAGTCACCGTGCGGAGTGTGTCATCGTTCCGGCACCATCTGTGCCAGCTCTACGCACCAGGTCTCCAGTGTGCCTCCACAGCCCAGTACGTCCTGTGCCTGCTCCTCGCACTCTCCCTCAAGTGCGCCTTCCCAGTCAGGTACATCCTGTGCCTGCTCCTCGCACTCTCCCTGAAGTGCGTGTCCCCAGTCAGGTACGTCCTGTGCTTGCTCCCCACACTCGCCCTGAAGTGCGTGTCCCCAGTCCGGTGCCACCTGTGCCGGCCCCACGCATCAGGCCTCCAGTGCGCCTCCCCAGTCCAGAGCTTCAGGCGACGGTCCCCGGTCCAGAGCTTCCGGCGACAGTTCACAGTGCATAGCTTCCGGGGGCGGTCCGCAGTCCGGAACCTCCTGAGGCGGTCCACGGTCCGGATCCTCCTGCGACGGTCYACGGTCCAGAACCTCCAGCTCGATGGCAGGAGCCTTCCTCTGCGCCGATGTACAGTCAAGGCATGGTGTCCAGTCCCGCGCCAAGGCAGGAGCCTCCTGCGAGGGTCTCCAGTCCAGAGCCTCCTGCGAGGGTCCCCAGTCCAGAGCCTCCTGCAAGGGTCCCCAGTCCAGAGCCTCCTGCAAGGGTCCCCAGTCCAGAGCCTCCTGCGAGGGTCCCCAGTCCAGAGCCTCCTGCGAGGGTTCCTAGTCCAGAGCCTCCTGCGAGGATTCCTAGTCCAGAGCCTCCGGCGAGGGTTCCCAGTCCAGAGCCTCCGGCGAGGGTTCCCAGTCCGGTTCCTCCAATGACGATCCACGGTCCGGAGCTTCCGGCGACGATCCACGGTCCGGACCCTCCGGCAACGACCCACGGTCCGGTGCCTCCAGCGACGATCCACGGTCCGGATTTTCCGGCGACGATCCCCGCACGATATGTATACCGAGTATGTCCACATCCCCGTCAGACCATTTTATTGGTAAACTACACAGTAATGTAAAAGTAGCATTTTTTGTGATCCAATATGTAATACAGTACATTTGTCATACTTTCGTTTTAATCCAGAGAGGTTAGAAAAAGTATCTAGATCCTCTATGATGCTGTGGAGAGATTATATTTGTGGATTTAAAAGAACACATGAATCATCAGCGTACAATGACACCTTTGTTTTTAAGCCATGGATTTCTAATCCCTTGATATTATTGTTGAATCTCATTTTAAAAGCTAACATTTTGATGCCAATAATACATAGATATGTCGATAGTGTACAACTTGTTTTACTCCTCTTGACAGTTTAAAGCTTCTTCAGGATCCGTGGGTCCCCTGCGGGATGGTTGAGCTAACGTAGGCTAATGCGATTAGAGGTTAAAACTTTCTGAGATGTAGCTATTACTTACTATTTTACACCTAGAGTTACAATATATTCAACTTTAACCCATTTTATAAGAGATTCTCCAAAATTGAAATATTCCACGCATTTATATATAAACTCCAATTGTACTTTATCAAAAGCCTTTTCAAAGTCAGCTATGAAAACCATACTGGTTTCCCCGATATTTCATAGTGTTCTATTGTTTTCAGTACTTGTCTTATATTACCTCCAATGTATTATACATGTAAAAAACCTCTCTGAATTGGATGAATAATATCTGACAAAACCTTTTTTAATTTTATGCACCAACCACTTAGCTAGATTTTTAGCATCAGGACTGAAGTAAAAACAGCCAAAACTTGACTTTGTCTTGTCAGACCTTTCAGAAAGAAGAAATACACGAACATTTGATTTCAAACACTCCATATTTAAGAACTATTTGTTAAACATATTTCCTTCTCACAAACAAGCATCTTCTGTTTCCCCAAGTTGTCATTTTTCTTGTATTTCCCAGTAACAGTAACACTTGCGTGTGATTTGACCCTTTTGGTCAAAATGATCCCTTCAGTCTTTCTCTCCACATGTTGAACACAATGTACGTGTGTGCTTTCTGCAGATGTATTTATTGCATTTTACACAAGTGGTGCTGGTGTTACGGTCTTGCCGAGGGGGGCAGAGCAAATCGTGTAGGCCCTGAAACAATTTTGATTACATTGGTAGCTGACAGTCTACCTTGACTTTGTTGTGGTGACGGTGACCATTCTATATTAGCGTCTTTAGACTTACGTGTCCTCTCTTCTCTGGGTGATGGTTGTTGTATGCTCTCTCTCTCATCTGATGGAGGAGATGGTATGGCAGACTCTGAATCCTCTTCACCAAAAACTCACAATCTGGATCATCAACAGCATTGTCCTCTATCTCTGAAGTGTCCTCTGTCTCGGAAACCTCTTCTTCTATTTCGCTGTCAGAGTCCAGAATTTGTGATGAGGCTTCATTGACTGAACATCTTTTGGAGCTAATTTTTTAGTGTCTGTCTCAGAGATCTGCTGCTCTCGCACTGAGAACATACTTATACAAATTCAACCAGAACCAGACTAAACAAAATACATTACATGCACTTGTTTAATTTGGACCTGTGCAAATACAGTATATATACATATGAAAGCCTCTGGGTCAAAATGACCCACGACATCAGGTTTGTGTTCAAAATCTACACAGACATTCCACAACACATCAGTGTATCCACATTTTGAAGTTAAGTTCATGACCCTAAATGAGTAATTTAATTTAATGGAGAAGAAGAGAGGTTAACTAGATTTTAGACAACTCAAAAGTGGAAATTGGTCAAATTGAATTAAATTTGACCCGCACCATAATAAGAGGGTTAAGCCTCCATATATCCACTAATTCCAATATATCCATGACATTCAAGATTTCCTTAAGTGCCTGAGAGTGATAGTTTGTAGTGTGATTTACTTTACAGTCCATAGGTATTTAAAACTGTATTATAATCTCCCACCATTGTAGACCATTGTAGACCATTGTTGCTTGTAGAGTTGATAAATTCTTAAATATATTCAAAGAAGCTTGGATCCTCATTATTTGAACCGTATAGGTTAAAAAGCCATATTTGTTTATGGTCCAATAACACATTTAAAATCATCCATCTACCTTAAGGATCTGTTAATTAATATCATACCTTATGAATTTATTTGCCCATGGGAGAAATATATTTCGCCCCCTCAGTCCTTTATCCACAAAATGTAATCAAAAATTGTTGAATGAGTTTCCCGTAAAGAGTAGATATTATATTCCTTCTCTTTTAGCCAGGTAAATACTTATTGTCTTTTCTTATTATCTGCTAAGCCATTACAATTATAAGTGGAAATACTTATTTCAACAATTATTATAATGAGACACGAGTTTCAATTCCATGGCCCCGGAGAGACAGGGACCCATCCTTCGAAAAGAGCACACAGTGCCACCCACAGGACAGAGGCAGATCAACCTCCAAAAGCATTTAAATCTCCCTCTCTTCGATTTGTATTATATATAGCTATTAATAAATATATACTACCATTCAAAAGTTTGGGGTCACTTAGAAATGTCCTTGTTTTTGAAAGAAAATCACACTTTTTGTCAATTAAAATAACATCAAATTGGTCAGAAATACAGTGTAGACATTGTTAATGTTGTAAATGCTATTGTAGCTGGAAATGGCAGATTTTATTATGCAATATCTACATAGGCGTACAGAGGCTCATTATCAGCAACCATCACTCTTGTGTTCCAAAGGCACAATGTGTTAGCTAATCCAAGTTTATCATTTTAAAAGGCAAATTGATCATTAGAAAACCCTTTTGCAATTATGTTAGCAAAGCTGAAAACTGTTGTCCTGATTAAAGAAATAAAACTGGCCTTCTTTAGACAAGTTGAGCGTCTGGAGCATCAACATTTGTGGGTTCGATAACAGACTCAAAATGGCGAGAAACAAAGACCTTTCTTCTGAAACTCGTCAGTCTATTCTTGTTCTGAGCAATGAAGGCGAGAAATTAGAAAGAGAGAATGCCAAGAGTGTGCAAAGCTGTCATCAAGGCAAAGGGTGGCTACTTTGAAGAACACTTTTTTGGATACTACATGATTCCATATGTGTTTATGTGTTATTTCATAGTTTGGATGTCTTCACTATTATTCTACAATGTATTTTTTTTTTAGAATAATGAGTAAGTGTGTCCAAACTTTTGATTGGTACTGTTTATACACACTGAACAAAAAAAGAAATGCAACATGCAACAATTTCAACAACTTTCACGAGTTACAGTTCATATATGGAAGTCTTTCAATTGAAATAAATTCATTAGGTCCTAATCTGTGGATTTCACATGACTGGGCAACAGCCATGGGTGGGCCTGGGAGGGCATAGGCTCAGCTAATTGGGAGCAAGGCCCACCCACTGGGGAGCCATGCCCAGCCAATTGGAATGAGGTTTTCCCAACAAAAGTGCTTCATTACAGACAGAAATACTCCTCAAATTCTGTAAAACAACATTGGAGGTGGCTTATGGTAGAGAAATTAACATTATTCTACAACAAAAAATAGTAAAAATAAATAAAATCCCTGGAATGAGTAGGTATGTTCAAACTTCTGATTGGTACTGTATGTATTGGTATGTTAATACAGGACTATTAAAGGCCCAATGCACTATTTTTGTGTGAAAATATATTTTATTTTGATTTTTCAGGGGGGGATGCAGCACCCTCAACCCCCCTACTTCCCGCCGCTATGATCGTGCGCGTGTGTGTAAAGAAGCTTGAGTGAATGATTGTGATGCTCGGCTTTAGGGAAAGAGCATCTGTGTATTTTAGAGAGATTATTTATTTTATTGTAGACCATTCAATATATTGCTAAAATATTCCCAGTCGTTTGAAAACCAAATGCTTAAATACTTCATTTTCTATTTTGTTTTCAATGTTGTCTTGTAACATTTGCATAGCCTAAAAAAGGTTTCTGGCCAAAAGTAGTGCAATACATAGGGAAAGGGGTGCCATTTGGGACACATCCTAGCTCGCTCAGTGGCCCTTGGAGAGGTAGCCCTCACAACAACATAGATTAGAGAGAGAGAGAGAGAGAGATGAAAGTCATCCAGGAAGTGTCATGTCAAATTCCTCTATAAGTCCTTGAGAAGGTTATCAATTTTATGTAGTAGCGTKTTCATCCACTCTTCTCGGAGTGGGTGAAAACGCACTTTGGTGATGAAATTTCACTTCCTTATGTTATAACATTGATTTTACCTAGACAAATAGGATTCTTCATGTTTTGAATAGTTCAGTGGGGCTTTTCTCTAACATATCATTAACATTCTATCACAAAAATTGGATTCCGTAACCTAATACAGCTTTATCGCCAAAACTTTTGAGGATTTTACATTTTGTGGTTGTCGTCTTCCAAGTTGTTTACACAGGTTGCAAATAGAAAAATTAGCATGACACGAGCTGAATTAAATGTAAAAGGCTTTGAAAATACAACTATTGCGGTACGCTCGGTTGACATTTCACAAAGATACACTTGTTTTTGAGAGAAGTCTTAGAAAATGAATAGGAACCATGAATTAATATGAACAATGTGCACTAAAATATGTAACGTCTCAAAATGGTTTCATGTCCACATGATTTGAGAAGAAAGATGACGAGTTCAGTGCCAACCCTGTCAGGTAGCCTCATTTCCCACACAGCATTCAGCCTAGCTGACGCGATGCTATTTTCCAGATTTATAAGCACTTCTTTTCTGGCCTCCATTGACTTAATCCCCTTAATGCTGACCAACTCCAATACATGTTGAATGATTATGATAGAGAGCTGAGGTTTGGACCATTGTTTTTTTAGAGGATTATCTACACAATTAACATTTATCTACACAATTAACATTTATCTACACAATTATTATTTTACCCATCGGTCAAAATATGCGTTATTCATTGGCCACCCTTTATGGCGAGAGAAAAAATGGCTTTTAAACTTGAAAAAGTTTCCTAGTAAACAAACATTTACCATTTTGACCCTTTGTCCCGCCTCCCGCAACCAACCAATCATGTCCCAAATTTCATCAACAATTTCAAATACCACGAATTTAGAAAAAAAGGTTGATTTGTCCCGTATTTCAGTCAGAAATTCCAAGCTGTCTGGGCAATGCATCTTTTTGTGGGTGGAGGATGAGGCGAGCGACGAACACGGGTGTGCGAGAGATACTCAGAGGAGGAAAAACAAGTTATTGAAATCACACTGGCCCTTAGGCTGTCCAATCCCATTACATTAGGATGAAAATCAGCAGCCCCCCCCGTACACTGCAGGGAACAAACAGCAGCACATTGCACGCAACTAGCTAACCCAACTCAGCATGGTATGTGTGTGCATGTGATGGGGAGGATTAGAGGGTAGGAGGAAGTGTGTGTGTGTGTGTGTGTGTGTGTGTGTATGAATGAATGATCACCAAAGATTGTATGTGCAGAGCCCCTGGAGGACATTGTGCATAACACACACACACACGCACACACACACACACACACACACACACAGCCCCACCCCACCCCTGTAGTATTTCCGAACCGCCTCCTGTGCAACAGAGGCAGTCATCTCCCCAGTGACAGTATGCCTGCGGATTTTTGTGCCGTTATGAATGAATACGAGTACAGAAGGAATTTGCGTGTTTGTGTGTGTAAAAATGTGAATGAATGTTCCCAAGCGAATATGACTGGAAAAAGCCTATTGAATTAATGCAGTGTGGATGATGGACAGGCATAAATGAACATGGAGAATGAATATGAAGAAGTTAATTTAGAGGCAGAGACAGTCTAGTGTGTGTGTGTGTGTGTGTGTGTGTGTGTGTGTGTGTGGGGAAAATAAGGAATGAGCACAAGTGAAAGAGGCAGGATGAATGGACACTGGTTGGACTTTATTTCACAGTACACAGATAACCAGGTGTAAACGGTCAAATGGTAATTGCTGTATTAACCTAATATTTACATTGTGTTTTGGGGATTCATCAAGACATGTGCAAGCGGTTACAATTTGGTACAAGGTTGTTACCAACTGTGTTCAATTCCTTGGGTCCTTATTACAGTGTAATTACACTGTAGCAAGTATTGTAGTTTATTGTATTAACTCATAGTTACACTGCAATAACAACATGGTAATTGCAGTCTGTAAATGCAGAGGTGCAACAATGAATGCTTGTTACCATGCTTGTTACAAAGGCGCAAATTTCCACTAGATTCACCAATTTAGTGTTTTGTTTTYCTCAACTGCATCTGATTCAGTAACAGCTGTCACAAGGTTGTAATCTCTTATGGACAGATTATCTGGGTGTCCGAGATTACAAAGGTCGGAGTCTTAATAGGCTCTAATTATCTACCTGTGAATGCAAACTCTTCAAAATCTCCACTATATGTTGTTGCTAAAAATGTAGATATAATTAATGTGTACATTACCCATTATGACAACCTGAATCTTTCCATCCAGGTGAGAGAAAAAATACACAAATACACAATAAAGTACATGTACTATGTGCGTAATTACTAGGTGTTACAGGATTTAGTGTATATTGAGGGGGTACTTACTTGTAATTACTGTCTACTTATATAGTACATTACCCATCCTGACAACCTGGCCCTCATTGTAAGACTTCCGGAAGCGCCATCCAAGTCGGAGGATAAACACATTAGTACACCACAGTCAGGATACATGTAATATCCGCACAAGTACAATGTAATTACTAGGTGTTTAGGATTTAGATAGTTRAAGTGAAGTGTATCTTGAGGGGTGCTTACTTGTAATTATTGTGTACATAYAAAGTACATTACCCATCCTCACAATCTAATAGTCAGCTTCTGAAAGSGCCATCCAAGGGAGAAAATATATACAAGGACAAGGTTATCGCTAGTTGCTACACAAGATTTAGCTATTTATGAGCAATTTCTATATAATTACTACAAACAAAAGATGAGTTTCTACTTTAGTCAACTTTACTACAACATGTCAAAATGCCTTACATTTCTTACAAAATAATAATGCTTAATAATTGTATTAATTAGATTAAACAAAGGTATAGGCCTACTCAATAAAATAAAACAGAACCATTATAGTGGTGACTTATGTATGTAGCCTATAGTAAGTAGCCTAGATAGATCATTTAGAAAAATATCACTGTCTCTTTCTTTCTAACCTTACAAGTAACCATGGAAATCCACAACTCTGTCGCTGTCTTCATCTGTTTCTTCTTGTAAGCATTTTTCTATCCCGGAGTCTTAGACCTTGTGGCAATCTGTGGTAAAGAAGAGGAATGTATGACAATTTACCATAGACACAGCATTACCCATTTTGAGACAAGCTAATACAATTTTATTTACACTGATTTTCTGTCTTCCTCTGTGCTCATTTTTCACTTTGTTGAAATGTGGATCTTTTTCAGTAGTATTATCATGATTTAAATAGTTTAGGCCTAGTTACAGTAGCTAGCTACTTAGCTAGTTGTTGTTTTATCCAACTAGCAATAATAGTGCTTGCTAACACTAATAAGTTAGCTAATGTTAGTGTTTAGCGACACTGAAAAGGAACTAACTTTACTCATAGTGTATGTTGACACAAGTAGATAGCCAGGTCCAGGCAAGATAAGACATCAAACCCAGTTAGCTTGCCAAAGTTAGTTAGTTAGCAAGCGAATAACGACCATATCATAGCTATTTGCCASCTTTAKGTAGCTACCTARCTAGTCAAGGTTAGAAAAATAGCTAGCTAGCTAATCCCACAAAAGTATACTCTGTATGGTAAGTTACTAGCTAGCTAGCCTAGTTGATAGGACAAACAACGATGTCAGCTAGCAGTTTAGTTAGCTACAGTTAGTTAGCTAGCCAACCAAACGCTAACCAACAAAATTCATGTATTCTAAAAGCAAAACAAATTGCATGGAAAACGTACTCTCTCTCTCCTGTGTTTTGTCTCGTCTACAGCATTGTTTCTTTTGAACAATCTCTCATGTCTGGATTTTGCACACTGACCAAWGGAGGTTGGTGGCACCTTAATTGGGGAGAACGGGCTCGTGTTAATGGCTGGAGCGGGATCAGTGGAATGGTATCAAATACATCAAGCACRTGGTTTCCAGCCTCCACTGACACTGAACTTCTTTTCGACCTCATTCTTTGCACACGYTCGAGGTCGCCGTTATTTCGAGCATGTTGTGCAAACATTTAAATCTACAGTGTATCAGTTGATTTAGACTCTGATTTCACCAGGTTACAGTTAACTCCCTGTATTGACTGATATTGTGKTGCAGTCCCCTTTCCACCCAAGACAAGATAAACAGTACTTTTCTCCACAGTCAGAAATGAATCTCTTGGTCCATCTGTGCACCTAGCGGTTCAGCCAGTCTGGCAGCTTTTGGAGAAACCCTCCGAGATTACACTCAAACCCAACAGCTACAGAAAGTGGTGAGCAAATGGCTGGACAGAGAGGATAGAGCTAGCAAATGACAGTCGCCACTTAAAAATCCAATAGGGAAAAGCTTAAAGACTTGTTATTTTGCCAAGATGGCAGACATAAATCTTAAGAGCTGCTCATTGGCCTTATCATTGGGGGCACTTCTCCTCCTCCCCCACTACCCCCCTCCCTCCTCCGCTGCTCTTCTGTTCAGTTAGCTGAACTCAGGGTCATTCTTAGTCATTATCTCCTAGACACGTTAGCATGGTCCACGGGCCCCTCATACTACACCCACTGACACTAATCAGCTAATGAGGTATCTCTCTCCTTTYCTCTTAATTTTCTCTTTGTTCCCCTTCCCTCTTCCCACACTGCTCTGTGGCACTGGGATTTCTATTTCCTTCTAACTGGCTCAASAATTATATTAGTTAGGAAGGAATCCGACAGGGGCCAACATGTAGCGGGGAGCGTTRAATAATTCATGGGAGGGTTGCCAAGCTCCCAGCTTTTTAAACGGCACAAGACACAATGGGGCACTCCCCCAGGGACACAATTGTTGGCTGTGGGTTCAACAATGAAATCAGTGTTGGCCACGGGGGAGTGACTCAGGGAGTGGTGGGAGACAGACAGCCGCAAATTAAATGATGAATGAAAATGATAATTGTTGATGTCAGCAGGGGCGCAATTTTCACTGGGGACAGGGGGGGACATGACCCCCCCCACACATTCCCAAAATATTTTTTTGTCCCCCCCAGTTTTATCATTGCACTGTGATACTCAGTGGCCTCGGTGTGATTTAGGACCATGCGTACGCCTCAGAGCGGTCAGGTAGGCTGTTTGGCAGTTTCAGCCAGCTGGATTTAGTACCATGCAGACACTGCAGAGCATGCCTACAGGCTGTGTGAAGGCAAAGCTTCTGAAAGACATGGTACTGCTGTCTGCAGCTGCTGTCTCTGTGTGTGTTGCACTTTTCTCAGAGTTATAAAAGCAAGCAGAGCAGAAACAGGCTACTCTATAATTGACTAATGTAGCTGGCAAGGTATCTGCTATTTGACTTAACGGAAAAATATATATTCCCACTGCTGAACTAGTAGTGTAATTGACATATAACKTTAGCTACGGTACTGTTTCCTCCCCTCTCGACTGAAGTTCTGTCTGAAGAGAATGAACTATCTTGCTAGTAACTACCACAGCCAGTTCAGCATTAGCGTCTAGCTATCTGTCAGGTAGCAGTATCTAACAGCGGTTGTGTGTATGGAAATGTTTTGTAGCCTTTTTGTCCCGTTTCAACAGAAGGCAATTAACTTGGCTAGTTTTCGTCAGTTGATGTACCATTAGAGCTAGCCAAAATGTGGCTAACATTAGCTAGCTAGCTCACTAACTTTAGCTATTGTTTTTGCCTCAATCACACGAGACCTGAATCAAACGATGAAACCTATCGGCCAAACGATTGAAGACGGGTATTGTGACGTTTATCGACAGTGAAATGTGAGTGTTTGTTAGAGTCAGTGTAGCAATGTAACATTATTGATCTGTTCGTTTCCATTGCTAACTCCCTACTTGTCACACTGACACAGTATAAACAGCTCTGCAGGCTACACTGTCATGGTGCACAATCGGTGCACAAGACTATGCTCATCATGTCTTAGCGGGATCAGATGACAGGTGTCCCAGCAGGGTCAGACATCCAGGGAAGACCGTTCCATGGAGCCTAGGTGAATTTTGCAGTATATTATAACAATCAGTGAATGGATACAAAGTTCCATCTTGAGTTGATGGGCTACAGTCTGGGATCTGGGAATAATGGTCATTTGAATTATTGAATCATTGGTTCTATTCTTGGAAAATGTAATGTATAAATGTACACCAAGGTAATTCTTTGTCATGCCTCATCTGAGCAGGATCAAAGGGTGACAGGGGTCTCAGCAGGGTCAGGCAGTCAGGGAAGACCAGTCTGTGACGGCGCTGAGGTGAACATTTGCAGATACAACACTTTACTCTCTCAGTGCAGCAAACACCGGACAAGCCAGCAGCTTCAAAGATTGAAACTATTTTAACGCAGTCTGTCAAACCTCAAGTTGATTTCCAAACTGTATTCAAGGTCAATAGAGGCTTTTCCCAATGACACAGAACATGTCAAACAAAAATGTGAGGAAGACCTGAGAGACACTACTGATGATGATGATGATGAATGGATTCAGATATGCCCAGTCATGTTCAATAAAATCCCAGACATAAATTAGTGCAGTTGAAGACCATCTGTAGAACATATATGCCAGTGAAACTAAATATCATGCACTCAGAAATGCAATTCCTCTGCTGAAGGTGTAAAACACAAAAGGGGACATATTTACATGGTATGATCTTGTAAAGGCTGACTATATTCTAGCAAAGAGTATGTTCTTTTATCTCTGCATGTCTACAGATTCTCCCTTCTCACTGTTTTTGTTTGCTTGGAAATGTTTATACTGGAGACTGTTATCAGAACAAACTGTGTAACCTAGCATTTATAGCGGCTAAGAAATGCATTGCCATTAATTGGAAGGTTGGTTACCCTCCCACAATGTCACAATGGGCGGCAGAAATGTCAAGTTACGTATCACTAGATTTGTTTCACCATAAGATTAAGGGTATACTGGGTGCCTTATACTGTAGGTCTGGATTCGTTATATGGAATACTGTATGACAAAAGGGGTCTGTAAGGAAAACATTCAATTTTTTTTGTCCAGCAGTCGCAAAAATATATATATATATTTTCATGGCACACGCAACACCTATCTGATTTGCATACGTCTCCGTGGACTAATCCATTGAGGAGGCCGCGGGGATGACACGGTCCAAGAATATGGGGATTGTGGCTCAAATGCACAAGGTACGTCTCTCTCCAGAATGAGCTCTCTCCCGCCATTTTCTGGGTATTCATTGTATCTTAACTTCATTATGTGCATTGTTTGCTGTGTCTATCAATTCCCCATTACATACTGTATATCACCAGTAGTAGTCTATATTTACCGTTAATTCACATAATTTCTAATCTGTAATGTTTGTTTGGTTATGGTCATTTCTGTTATTGCATTCAATATATTATCAGGGAGTAAAATCTTATTTTTGGTTCATCAGCCGCTGTGTCAGGTAGATTAAAAAAATCTACCAGCCACTCAGATTTTTTTCAAGGCAAAATATTTTTTCACGCAAAAATTACACCAACAAAACCAAAAAATGGATGAGCATGCTCTGTAATGTTTCAAAAACAATACATGGATTACTAGTAAGAATTAATGTGATATATTGTTTAAGTTTTTTGCTTAAAAGACCTGAGCCTTTTAACCAAAATATCACAGATGAGACAAATGTTCACCTGCCCCTTTAAGGCAGGGAGGTTACCCTGGTAATGCGACTGGAGAGCCTTGTGCCTGTGAGATTGAGAGTGTAATAGCTGCGTTGTCTTCTCTTCCCTAGCAGTTGAAACTCAAGCATTGATAAACAACCTAGCTTGTGAACACAACGATGTAAATAGCCAAGAAACACAAGTACAAAGTCTCAATTCAGTAGACTTTAGTTTCAAGTAAATTAGACCAACTGTTATGCCTGTGCACAGAGTTTTTAAAAACAAATCTTTCACTCGCACTGTGCACAGCCCCTAGCCTGGCATTGTTGCAGCTCGAGGTAGGCTAGGCTATAGGATTTGTAGTTCTTTGACTTTGTGTGATTCATTTACCAGCTATGAAACAAAACGGTAGAAATTATTTGAAAACAGCTACTGCAGCATTTACTTTCCTATAAATGTGATCTTACTTGAATATTTTTATGCACAAATGTGAGTGAAATGCTCGCACTGTGGAGCCCTGACCACCCGCCAACGTGGCTGGTGAAATGGACATCTTACACGCCAATACCAAAATCTACCCCCATTTGGCAGGTTGCGGGTGTTAGTTTAGGCCTACAGTTCTCATTGTCGGGTGGACATATGTTTTGCAGAACTCACAACCTATGCTACCCTTGTGAGAAACAAGTTTTTGTTCATTTCATTCCATTCATTCATCGTATTTTGTTTGAAACGCTCAGGTCAATGTTGAGTAAGGACCCGCACCTGATTATGGACATAGAAGTAGGACTAGTCTACATGCCCTGTGTGCAAATGTAGGCCTATAAATGTGCCCATTTGGGGATGTCTGATAATATTTCTGATTGTCTTAACTCACCACCAGTAATAAGCTGTGGAGCTTCTCAATGTAATTTTTCTTCACCTCAAACAGAAAATTAACAACGTCAGTTTTAAGAATCAATTGAGAATGAAAATGTAATGCACTGATCCAGTGGAAACATCATAAAACACATCATTACTTCTTATGCCTTGCACAAAGAGCCCACAGCTGTGTCTGTTCCAAGGTCACTAGAATGGGAAACTTTGAGGGCCCAGAATATTTTATTGCTAGCGTGAGTTTAGGGCAACCCAGTTGATAGTTGATACAATATTTCAAGTTTGTTGCAAACAGGCCATGTGTAGCCAATGTGATACATCGGATGTGGCAGGGCCTTCAAACCATTACAGACTACAAAGGGAAGCACAGCCGAGAGCTGCCCAGTGACACGAGCCTACCAGACGAGCTAAATTACTTCTATGCTCGATTCGAGGCAAATAACACTGAAACATGCATGAGAGCACCAGCTGTACCGGAAGACGTGTGTGATCACGCTCTCCGCAGCCGGTGTGAGTAAGCCCTTTAGACAGGTCAACATTCACAAGGCCGCAGGGCCAGACGGATTACCAGGATGTGTACTGTGAGCATGCGCTGACCAACTAGCAAGTGTCTTCACTGACATGTTCAACCTCTCCCTGTCCGAGTCTGTAATACCAACATGTTTTAAGCAGACCACCATAGTGCCTGTGCCCAAGAACACTGAGCTAACCTGCCTAAATGACTACTGACCCGTAGCACTCACGTCTGTAGCCATGAAGTGCTTTGAAAGGCTGGTCATGGCTCATATCAACACCATCGTCCCAGAAACCCGAGACCTACTCCATTTTGCGTGCTGCCCCAACTGATCCACAGATGATGCAGTCTCTATTGCCCTCCACACTGCCCTTTCCTACCTGGACAAAAGGAATACCCATGTGAGAATGCTTTTCATTGACTACAGCTCAGCGTTCAACACCATAGTGCCTTCAAAGCTCATAAATAAGCTAAGAACCCTGGGACTAAACACCTCCCTCTGCAACTGGATCCTGGACTTCCTGACGGTCCGCCCCAAGGTGGTAAGGGTCGGTAACAACACATCCGTCACGCTGATCCTCAACACAGGGGCCCATCAGGGGTGTGTGCTCAGCCCCCACCTGTACTCCCTGTTCACTCATGACTGCACGGCCAGGCACGACTCCAACACCATCATTAAATTTGTCAATGACACATCACCGACAACAACAAGACAGCCTATAGGGAGGAGGTCAGAGACCTGGCCATGTGGTGCCAGGACAACAACCTCTCCCTCATAGTGATCAAGAAAAATGAGATGATTGTGGACTTCAGGAAAAAGAGGACCGAGCACACCCGCATTCTCATCGACGGGGCTGCAGTGGAGCAGGTTGAGAGCTTCAAGTTCCTTGGTGTCCACATCACCAACAAACTAACATGGYCCAAGCACAGCATGACAGTCGTGAAGCGGACATGACAAAACCTGTTCCCCCTCAGGAGACTGAGGAGATTTGGCTTGGGTCCTGGGATCCTCAAAGGGTGCTGCAGCTGCACCATCGAGAGCATCCTGACTGGTTGCATCGCTGCCTGGTATGGCAATTGCTCAGCCTCCGACCGCAGGGCACTACAGAGGGTAGTGCGAACGGCCCAGTACATCACTGGGGCCAACTTTCCTACCATCCAAGACCTATATACCAGGCGGTGTCAGAGAAAAGCCCTAAAAATTGTCAAAGACTCCAGCCACCCTAGTCATAGACTGTACTCTCTGTTACCACACGTCAAGCGGTACTGGAGTGCCTAGTCTAGGTCCAAGAGACTTCTAAACATATTCTACTCCCAAGCATAAGACTCCTGAACATCTAGTTAAATGGCTACCCAGCCTATTTGCATGTCCCCCCCTCCCCACACCACTGCCACTCTCTGTTACCATCAATGCATAGTCACATACTACATACTACCTCAACTAACCATTGCCCCAGCACATTGACTCTGTAGCGGCACCCCCTGTCTATATTGTTATGTTTTACTGTTGCTCTTTAAGTACTTATTACTTTTATCTCTTATTCTTATCCGTATTTTTTTTAAACTGCACTGTTGGTAAGAATTTCACTGTAAGCATTTCACTGCATTTCTGTTGTATTCAGAGCATGTGACTAATACATTTTGATTTGATTTGATTTGATGTGTAGGATATTTATTTTTAACAGGATATTTTCTACCTGCAGGCTGCAATGTTTTTATGTGTTGGCTTTATCTAGACTTTTTTTCATAGTTGGCTATGGCAATAAGTTACTTTTAGATGTGTATAATTTTAGATAGAATGTAATACATTAATTAATCACAGACAATGATTTTGAAATGCAAAGACTATTATAAAATAAATGAAACTGTTCCACAAAAACGTGCATTTAAAAATCATAACTGCCACTCAAATTGGCAGAAATGGTAAGATCAATTGGCACCCAAAATGTAAAAGGTTGCCGAACGATGGTGTAGCCTTTTACCCCAACTTCAGGAGCTTAATGGCAGAATTTGTGAAGGAAGGCCAGCAGCAGCGGGAGGAGGGTCAGGAATAGTTTTTTTCTTCTTCTGGTTATCTTGATCTCTGTCTCCTTCTTGAGTAATTGTTTGTCTTAATTATTTATTCAAACAGCCTGCTTAAAGCATCAGACACGCTCAGTACATATAGCCTAGTTGATTTTGTTAAAACAAATAGGGTTTTTGATTGGTCGAAAGAAAAGACTACTCTTGGTCAACCAAAAGATTACATTTTTAAGTCGGGGACAGCCGTAGTAGAAATGCAGCAAATGAGCATATGACCCGCCCGCCAGGATATGTCTCCCCCACTTCTAAAGCCAAAGTGCTGCCCCTGGACGTCAGGTTGCAAACGAAAGCCTCGGAACAAGAGAGGAATAAGAATTCGTCGCGTGGTCAATAGCAACTTGTGTGTCAATCGGGGAATCCCTTTCCCACCCCTGGCAAGACAGTCCCTGGACTTTACACCTGAATCAAGTTTGAAGATTGATTTGACCATTATATCAAGAGGCCGTGGCAGTTGGTGTTGGCTGTTGAGAAACGATTGATTTGCTGTTTACCAGCATGCCGCCCGAAAAACCTGATCACCAAGTACAACTTCTCCGAAGCCATAACTTTACTTGAACAGCTGCTTCTATAACTCCAGAGTGACTGTAGGACTATAAATAATGGGTGGCAATGCTCAGACAAAACCAGAGGAAGCCACTGGTGAGAAGTGCTGCAACTTTTGAACCTCCCAACTTTTACATGTATTGTTTTGTTCAGCGTAAACTGATGAAGCTTTGCATGTTTGGACCCCTGCAGTTAACACAGGTTTTCTGATCTTCTCACCCAAACAGCAGTGGAACTGCAGAAAACACAAGGGGAAAGGTGGGTGGGTGGGTTGGGTTGCTAGTTCAAGAGTTTCGGCAGAGAAGAGGAACTATAATGATCACACAGTTCTGTTCTAGGGTTGAAGTATTAGCTAGACTTCAACTTCAAACAAGGTTCTCAACAACAGACAGGTTGGGAAACTTGTTCCGATATTTAAAAGTTCAGAGACATTCATCTATCCCACTGGGCAAAAACTGGGTGAATCAACTTTGTTTCCAAGTCATTTCAACCCCAAAATTCAATGTTATGACGTTGAATCAACGTGGAAAACTGATTGGATTTGCAAAAAGACATCAACATAAGGGAATTACGTATTCGTTTCACCCACATTTGTACCTAAATCCATTGAAAGGGTGACATTTTTGGTTTATTTCACGTGGAATTCAMATTAGTGAAAACTAGACGTTGAACTGACATCTGTGCCCAGTGGGATATATTTTAATTGAGCACCTTTGATGGTAGTAGAAAGCAGATTATTCCGTTGACGTTCCTATCAGTCTTAGACTACAGCGACATCATCTATATGAATGCAGCTGCCTCTTCATTAAAGCAGTTAMATGCAGTTTATCATAGCGCACTGCGCTTAATGACCTCTTTGATGTCATATAGTTTGATACGATATGTTTCCATTTATAAAGCCATTTTACCAAAAGTCCAACTGTACCTAATATCTTTACTAAACTTTAGACATACGAGTTACCACACCCAGTCTCGGGGATGGTTAACTCTGGAAATTCCTTTGGTCTTTACTGAGTTAGGTAAATCAGCTTTAAGTTTTCTTGGCACCTTATTTGTGCAACAATCTTAAAACATTTCTTAAATGTGATGTTTTGGTGCCTCTAGGGCAATTCAGAAAGCTCTTTGAGGACCTTATTACTGATTAGTGTTTTTGTTTTAATGACCGTGTTTTTCTTTCTTTATGCTTGCATTTTATATTTTGATGTGTGTATTTTCTGTAATTTMTGTAATTGAGGGCTCATCCGTAAAAGAGACYTTGGTCTCAGTATGACTCCYTGATAAAATACAGGTTTAAAAAAATAAAATCGCTGAGGGCAAGTATGTTAACAGAGACATAGACAACAAATGCAGCAGCCAATTAGACATGAATACATGGTACCTATTGGTAGATGGGTAAAAATCAAAAAAGCAGATATTGAATATCCCTTTGAGCATGGTGAAGTTATTAATCACACTTTGGATGTTGTATCAATGCACCCAGTCACTACAAAKATACAGGCTTCCTTCTTAACTCAGTTGCTGTAGAGGAAGGAAACCGCTCAGGGATTTCACCATGAAGCCAATGGTGACTTTAAAACAGTTAGAGTTTAATGACTGTGATAAGAAAAAAATGAGATTGGATCAACAACATTGAAGTTACTCCACAATGCTAACTTAAATGACAGAGTGAAAAGAAGAACGCTTGTACAGAATAAAACATTTCCGAAATATGTATCCTGTTTGCAATAAGGCACTAAAGTAAACTGCCAAAAATGTGGGAAAGAAAWTAACTTTATGTCCTGAATACAAAGCGTTATGTTTGGGGCAAATCCAACACAACACATCACTGAGTACCACTCTTCATATGTTCAAGTCTGGTGGTGGCTGCATCATGTTATGGGTATGCTTGTCATCAGGAAGGACTAGGGAGTTTTTTAGGAAAAAAAGAAACAGAATAGTGGGCCTCCTGAGTGGCGCAACGGTTTAAGGCACTGCATCGCAGTGCTAGCGGTGTCACTATAGATCCGGGTTTGAACACGGGCTGTGTCGCAGCCGATCGCGACCGGGAGATCCATGAGGCGGTGCACAATTGGCCCAGCGCTTTCCGGGTTAGGGGAGGGTTTGGCTGGCTGGGATGTCGTTGTCCCATCGCGCTATAGCGGCCCGGGCACATGCACGCTGAGTCCGGTCGCTAGGTGTACGGTGTTTCCTCCGGCTACCGGGTTAAGCGAGCAGTGTATCAAGAAGCAGTATGGCTAGGCGGGGTCGTGTTTCAGAGGACGCATGGCTCTCAACCTTAGCCTCTCCCGAGTCCGTACGGGAGATGCAGCGATGGGACAAGACTGTAACTACCAATTTGATATAATACTAATTGAAAGAAAAGGAATAGAGCTAAGCACAGGCAAACTCCTAGAGGAAAACCTGGTTCAGTCTGCTTTCCAGTAGACACTGGGAGACAATTTCACCTTTCAGCAGGACATTAATAACCTAAAACACAATGCCAAATATACACTAGAGTTGCTTACCAAGATGACACTAAATGTTCCTGAGTGGCTTAGTTAGTGTTGACTTTACCTTTCACTGCAGTGGGCTAAATCAGAGTCACTCAGAGTGATTCTTGGTAGTCGTAAACAAATCTACTTTGAAACAAAAGTATACACCTCACACACATGGTTATGGGCTTTAAAAAGAAACCTGTACCTGTCACATATAGCGTTGAAATGTATTACATTTTGAGTTCGCATCCCAATATTACACTTGATATAGGTCACAAAAGACTGAAATATAACAAAACCATTTGACATAGAAACACCTGAACTCTGATGCCTGGCTGGCTGTCTCCTAAACAGTTCTTAAGCGTTGTAACTATTTATGTCTCATCGTTCCTTGCCCTCTCCTTCTTATTCTAATGACCCCTTCTCGCTCCCCAATGATACGTCTCCTCTTTGCCGAGTTTTTGCTGGCTCCTCCGGTGCTCTAAAGTCATTAGAGAGGAAAGCAAGTGACATGGATGAATGTAAGGTCTCCACGCCAGATCATTTGAATAAATTCATTAATTCATTGAATAAATAAATAAATAAATTAATCAATGGACCTGCTAGTCAGCAAGGTCCGACAGTCAAATGGAAGAAGCACTGTCATTACCAACAATGCAATGCGAGCAGCAGTCGTCCCACTCGTTGCAATACTTCTCCCATTCGATCATCATCGAACTCTCAGATTAATGGTGTCATGACAGAAGTGTGTGTGTGTGTGCGTGCGTGTGTGTGTGCGTGCGTGCGCGAGAAATACGTTTGTAAAGGTCATGTGGTCCCGTGTGGCTCAGTTGGTAGAGCATGGCGCTTGTAACGCCAGAGTTGTGGGTTCATTCCCCACGGGGGGACCAGGATGAATATGTATGAACTTTCCAATTTGTAAGTCGCTCTGGATAAGAGCGTCTGCTAAATGACTTAAATGTAAATGTAAATGTCATCAAAGTCAAAACACCTACACTAGCGATGGCTCTGAAATGGCTAGAGGCTAACCCCTCCATTCTCTACATTGGATACAGGGAGGAGATTATGAGTGATATTCATTAGGAGATCTTTACACTTAGAAAAAGGGCTTCCAGAAGGGTACTCCGGCTGTCCCCATAGAATAACCCTTTTGAGTTCAATTTAAACCTTCTGGGGAAAGGATTCTAACTGGAACTAAAAATGGTTCTTCAAAGGGTTCTCCTATGTACACAGCCAACAAACGTGTTTAGGTTCTAGACAGCACCTTTTTGCTCATAGTGTGTTAAAATAGAGGTGATACAGCATTATCGTGATATTGTATTATCGTGAGCATTATCGTGATACAGCACTTTCGTCATCATCAGCTTGCCATGATCACCAACGTTGTTAGAGCATTGAGCTGAAGGGTGTCCAGTCACCCCATTACTTAATTACTCACAAAGAATGAATAGAATGATGTTGATGACAGTARCGATGCTAATCATAATAATTATATAATATTATTGGGCATTATGGCAATAGAGCCTACAAAGGCTTTGACGGATTTCACCAGATGCTATCGCACCGCAACACTCACATCTGTAGCCATGAAATAAATGCTTTGAAAGGCTGGTCATGGCTCACATCAACACCATCATCYCAGGCACCCTGGACCCAGTCCAATTCGCAGATGACACACTCTCCTGCGCTGCACACTGCTCTTTCCCACTTGAACAAAAGCAACACCTACACTGCTTTCAGAAAGTATTCAGACCCCTCGACTTTTTCCCCATTGAGATTTTGTGTCCGGCCAACACACAAAACACCATAATGTCAAAGTGCAATTATGTTTTGAGAAATGTTTACTRATGAATTAAAAATGAAAAGCTGGAAAGTCTTGAGTCAATAATGATTCAACTCCTTTTGTTATGGTATGCTTAAATACGTTCAGGAATATGCTTAACAAGTCACATATTGTATTATTGTTGTATGGACTCACTCTGTGTGCAATAATAGTATTTAATATGATTTTTAATTGACTACCTCATCTCTGTACCCCACACATACAATTATCTGTAAGSTCCCTCAGTCGAGCAGTGAATACCAAACACAGATTCAACCAAAAAGACCAGGAAGGTTTACCAAWGCCTCACAAAGAAGGGTACCTATTGGTATATGGGTAAAAATAAAAAAGCAGACAWTGAATATCCCTTTGAGCATGGTGAAGTTATTAATTAAACTTTGGATGTTGTATCAATRCACCCAGCCACTACAAATATACAGGCGTCCTTCCTAACTCAGTTGCTGTAGAGGAAGGAAACCCCTCAGGGATTTCACCATGAAGCCAATGCTGACTTTAAAACAGTTACATTTTATTGGCTGTGATAATAAAAAAAGGAGATTAGATCAACAACATTGAAGTTACTCCACAATACTAACTTAAATGACAGAGTGAAAAGAAGGAAGCTTGTAGAGAATACAACATTTCCAAAACATGCATCCTGTTTGCAATAAGGCACTAAAGTAAACTGCCAAAAATGTGGGAAAGAAATTAACTTTATGTCTTGAATACAAAGTGTTATGTTTGGGGCAAATCCAACACAACACATCACTGAGTACCACTCTTCATATTTTCAAGCGTGGTGATGGCTGCATCATGTTATGGGTATGCTTGTCATCGGAGGACCTGAGCCCTAGGACCATGCCTCAGGACTACCTGGCATCATGACTCCTTGCTGTCCCCAGTCCACCTGGCCGTGCTGCTGCTCCAGTTTCAACTGTTCTATGAAAAGCCAACTGACATTTACTCCTGAGGTTCTGACTTGTTGCACCCTCGACAACTACTGTGATTATTATTATTTGACCATGCTGGTCATTTATGAACATTTGAACATCTTGGCCATGTTCTGTTATAATCTCCACCCGGCACAGCCAGAAGAGGACTGGCCACCCCTCATAGCCTGGTTCCTCTCTAGGTTTCTTCCTAGGTTTTGGCCTTTCTAGAGAGTTTTACCTAGCCACCGTGCTTCTACACCTGCATTGCTTGCTGTTTGGGTTTTAGGCTGGTTTTCTGTACAGCACTTTGATATATCAGCTGATGTAAGAAGGGCTATATAAATACATTTGATTTGATCGGGAAGGACTGGGGATTTTGGGGGGATAAAAAGAAACAGAATAGCGGGCCTCCCGAGTGGCCCAGCGGTCTAAGGCACGGTCAGAGCACGGTGGCTGGGAAAAACTCCCTAGAAAGGCCAAAACCTAGGAAGAAACCKAGAGAGGAACCAGGCTATGAGGGGTTCCTAAGATGGCTTAGTTACAGTGTTGACAACCTTGTACTGCAGTGGGCTAAATCAGAGTCACTCAGAGTGATTCTTGGTAGTCTTAAACAAATCTACTTTGAAACAAAAGTATACACCTCACACACATGGTTATGGGCTTTAAAAAGACACCTGTACCTGTCACATATAGCGTTGAAATGTATTACATTTTGAGTTTGCATTCCAATATTACACTTTATATACGTCACAAAAGACTGAAATATAACAAAACCATTTGACATAGAAACACCGAATTTTCTGCAGGAAAGGGCTACATCGTCTTGAAAATGGCTGTCTAACCATGATCAAAAACCAACTTGACCGAGCTTGCAGAATTGTAAAAAGAATAAAGTGCAAATATTGTATAATCCCATTGTGCAAAGCTCTTGAAGACTTACCCAGAAAGAATCACAGCTGTAATCCCTTTCCAAAGGTGATTCTAACATGTACTGACTCAGGCGTGTGAATCCTTAGGTAAATGTGATATTTCTGTATTTCATTCTAAAGAAAACTGCAATTATTTCTAAAAACATGTTTTCACTTTGTCATTATAGGGTATTTTGTTTAGATAGGTAAAAATATATATTTAATCCATTTTGAATTCAGACTGTAACACAACAAATGTGTAATAAGTCAAGCTGTATGAATACTTCCTGAAGGCACTGTACGTGAGCATGCTGTTCATTGACAACAGCTCAGCATTCAACACCATAGTGCCCTCCAAGCTCATCACTAAGCTAAGGTCCCTGGGACTGAACACCTCCCTCTGCAACTGGATCCTTCACTTCTTGATGGGACGCCCCCAGGTGGTAAGGGTAGACAGCAGCACATCCACCACGCTGACCTTCAACACGGGGCCCCTCAGGAGTGCGTACTTCGTCCCCTCCTGTACTCCCTATTCTCGCACAACTGTGTGGTCGTGCACGACTCCAACACCATCATTAAGTTTGGCGACGACACGACGGTGGAAAACCTGATCGCCAACAACGATGAGACAGCCTATAGGGAGGAGATCAGAGGCCTGATCCCCGACAACGATGAGACAGCCTATAGGGAGGAGATCAGAGGCCTGATCCCCGACAACGATGAGACAGCCTATAGGGAGGAGATCAGAGGCTTGATCTCATCCCTATATATTTTTTCTTCATATTTGCATATGTGGTAGCTTCGACCCTATTTTACATCTAAGGTTTTTACAACACACAATATATGATTATTTCAGTCCAAGTCTGAGTGGTACCGGAGCTCCAAGTCTAGGTACAAGAGGCTTCTAAACAGCTTCTACCCCCAAGCCATAAGACTCCTAAACATCTAATCAAATGGCTACCCAGACTATTTGCATTGCCCCCCCTTTTACACTGCCGCTACTCTCTGTTGTTATCGTCTATGCATAGTCACTTTAATAACTCTACCTACATGTACATATTACCTGAATTACCTTGACTAACCGGTACTCWGCACCGGTACCTGTACATAGYSWSRCTATTGTTATTTTACTGCTGCTCTTTAATTACTTGTTACTTTTATTTCTTATTCCTATTCTTATTCMTATTCTTTTAACTGCATTGTTGGTTAGGGGCTCGTAAAGTAAGCATTTCACTGTAAGGTCTATACCTGTAGTATTCGGCACATGTGACTAATACAATTTGATTTGATTTGGGGTCAACACTGGACTAGAGTATTACCCAGCCACAGTGCTATGCCTGCTGGTTCATAACAATCTATTGAATAGCTTACCTATGTTTGAATCTCCCAGTCGTATCAATTTAGAGGCAAGGGAAAGGTCATGGGATGTCTATCTTTTACTTGACATAGTGTGAAGTTGGCCATAGTCGCTGATCTGCGCTCAGTTTACCATTTTCCCCATTAATGTTAAGGTTACAATTGGGGGAAGGAAACCTGATCCTAGATATGTAGGTATGAGAAACTTGACCCCAGAGCTCCCTGGCCAGACTAAACCTCTGCTGTGCCTGTTGTTCCTCAACCCAAAGCCAGGTATGCCCAAAAACGCCCGTAGTCGGCGGCTGTAAAGACAGAAGACATCCTCATGGTTGCATAAGACTTCCAACATGATCAGAATCTCAGTTATTCAACAGCTGCAGACGTAGCGATGCTATGTTTGAAAATGTGCCGGAGTTAAGAGAGGATGCAGTAGAGGGAACATGTCCTCCATAGTGATACGAGGAACAATCCCATTTTGGAGAAGCTGCGGGATAGGCAAACAGTGTTTTGATTCGGAGCCATTGTCTGTCAATAGTGCTGAGGTTACAACAAATGATGTTTCCCTATGTGATCTCTCTTGCGAGAGGTTGGGAACGGCAGCGTGACCGGACTGACAACGAATTACATCTGGGAGACAATCGGAGGCAAGACACACTGACATCATAAACATCCACAAATGCACACAAACAAAACATACAAGCACACGCACACTGGCACGTACACTCAAATACAGTACATACATGTGCACACACAAACACACACAAAGACCATACAAATGCATGCACCCGCATGGCACGTATTCACAAATACATAGACATACAGAGAATATACAAACACATACACACTATCATGTACACATACAAAACATACAAACACACACAACTTTTTTATTTTTTTATTTAACCAGGTAGGCTAGTTGAGAACAAGTTCTCATTTACAACTGCGACCTGGCCAAGATAAAGCAAAGCAGTGTGACACAGACAACAACACAGAGTTACACGTGGAA